>NW_022156832.1:0-194619 GCF_004353045.1 Thyridium curvatum | reverse complement strand
TTTACACCCCCCCCCCCCCCCCCCCCCCCCCCTTTTTTTTTCCCCCTTTAGTAGGAGTAGTTTGGCAGTAGTAGCGAAGGGGGGCTGACAATGAGATTGACACACACAAAACAACAGAACGGCAGCATCATCGACGGGCTGACGGCCTTCCGGCGCAACGTGGTGGGCGCGCTCAAGGGCCAGACCGAGTGCGCCATCTGCTACTCGATCATCTCGTCGGACAAGCGCATGCCCGACAAGCGGTGCCAGACGTGCAAGAACCTGTTCCACCGGACGTGCCTGTACAAGTGGTTCCAGTCGAGCAACCAGAACACGTGCCCGCTGTGCCGCAACCCGATCGACTACCTGGGGGCGGACACCAAGGACAAGAGGAGGGGAGGGCGGGATTAATTCGAGAGTGGCGGTGGTGCAATGCGGATACAAATCATGATGAAGCTAGCTTGAGATATGTTTACCTAGAATTGACGACATGAACAACGCAACCCAAGGGAAGCTTATCAGGCAATTGTTTTTTTTTAAAGCCAATATTGAACTTGTCTCAATTATGTATCGTGTGACTGACTGGAGTGTGATGGATGTAGTCTAATAAGCTCTCCGCGACTTCAATGCCATTTCTTGTTCTTGTTCTTGTGCCTTCACACCCCCGCCTCTTGTAGCCATTCTCCATATCTGTACAGGCCGTGTATCAATGTAAACAGCAGACTCTCCTCCCGCGTCCGCCCCTAGAACCGATGCACCTCCTTCTTGCCGTAGCCCAGCTCGGCCAGGATGCCCGCGCCGCCAAAGGGGCCCTTGCCGCCGACGAGCACCTTCTCCATGGCCGGGGGCCCGCACACAAAGACCTTGGCCACGTCCCCGGCGCCCTTCTTGACGCCCGCCCGCTCGAGCACCTCCCTGGTGACGTGGCCCGCCACGTGCATGGACCCGGCCTCGGGCTTGGACACGACGTAGACGACGTCGAGGCGGCCCGGGTGCTGCGCGGCCAGGTCCGACAGCTCGGCGCCGAGGACGATGTCGTCGTCCGTGTTGACGCCCCAGACGAGCGTGACGCGGGTGCGGTCGGCGGCGTCGGCGAGGATGCCGCGCGCGAGCTGGTAGCAGGGGGTTATGCCCTGCCCTCCGGCGACGAGGGCGATGTGCGCGTGCTCGTTGGCCCGCCACTTGTAGCCCGGGATCGGGGCGAAGGTGACGGCGTCGCCCGGCTTGAGGGCATGGAGGTAGGTCGAGGCCTTGCCGTTGGGGTAGTGCTTGATGAGGAACTCTAGCTTGCCCTTGTCGTCTATTTTGCACCGTAGGTATCAAGTCAGAATCATGGTTCACTACATACAGGAGAAAAGGAGGTCAAGGAAGTCAGGGGGGACGTACTCAGGTCGTTGACGGGCGTGTACGGCCGCACGGTGGGCAGCCACGACCCGCCGGGGAAGGTGATGGTCAGCAGGGCCGACGTCAGCGTCAGGCCGCTCTTGACGGCCGGGTCGGGCAGCTCGAAGACGAGGCGCTTGGTGTTGTGGTTGACGACGTCGGCGCTCTGCAGCTTGAGGGAGCGGAAGCCGAAGCTGGCAAAGGGCGGCCTGCCCTCGAGGCCCTCGGCCTGCACGGCGGAGCGCCGGACGTACAGGGCGTAGGCGCCGGCGGCGAGGGCGGCCGTGGCGAAGATGGCGGTCGCGCTCATGGCGGCCGGTCGGGGCAGGGTGCGTGCGAATGCTGCTGCTGAGCCTGGGGTCGTCTTGAAGGGTGGCCGTGGGAGGCCCGGTTGTGAGGGGGACATTCTGAGGAGAGGGAGGGAGGGAGGGAGGGGGCTGTCGGAGCAGCGGGTGGGCGATAGGAGGGGTTTTTAATGAAGAGGTGGACAGAGAGGTGTGACGAGGCTGATGGGAGCTGCAGGTAGGGGTGTATGAGATGGATGGGATTGGTCAAGTATGTCGAATAGGTTTGCTTGAGTTTACGGAGTGTCGTCAACGGAGGACCGGGAGGAGGTGTGTGGATGGAGGTGATGGAGGTGATGGAGGGCGAGTGAGGGAGATGTCAGAGGTTTGGATAGGCTGGACCGGGGAATCACTGAGGGCGGTAACGGCAGTCGTAGCTGCAGGACAGAGGACAGGGTGTGTGTCCAGTCTTGTCCCGGGAAGGAATTGCAGTCGGGATTGCTATGCTGTGTGTGTATTAGGTGTGAAGGTGTGAGAGAGTACCTAGGTAGGTAGACATTCAATGTCGAGGGAGGAGGTGCAGTCGTGCGGCAGGCCGGACTAAATATTGGGGGAAGTCCAACGCGCGAAACTGCAGGCTCCGTCCAGCTCGCCGGCAGGTACTACGGGAGACCCTGTCGATCTCATCATGCGTGAGACACCGACAGCTTTTACGCGCGTGTTGTAAACGCCGGGTGCCGACGAGTACGAGTGTCAATGTCAAGGTTCCTTTTTTTCTCGCTTACCTGGGTGGGAGCTTGGGTGAGCTGGAGGCTTGCTTAAGGTCCGAAGTCCGACCAGGCTAAAGGCAGAGCGCTTGAGCTGTCAGCATGGCATGCTGTGGCTACAAGATCCTCCACATCAGCCCACTAGCCCTGGTTAAGCGTCATATCATGGCTTTTCAGGCTGCTTAGTACAGGAATCAGAGTTTCAATAGCGCTAGAAAAGAGGTACCGAGATCTCTGACAACCCAGGTGTACTTGAGCAGCGTGCAAGACGACTCTTTTTTTCGAGCAGATTGAGCCATGGAACACTGAACAAATGTCCCATTGGATGTCGGCACTTCGCCGGACGAACCTCCGACCTGACCTGCTGAAAACACCCCCTGTAACCGCTGTAACCGGGACCGAGTGGGGCCTGTGATCTGCCCTATCAGTGGGGCTCTTGCCGTCATTCGGGACCGAGGTGGATCTCCAGCCAGCAGACTACGAACGACGACATCTGTTGATCCTCAAGACTCCTGCAGGCAGTGGTCAAGGCATTTCACATTGAGCATATGAGCAAGGATTAGGAGCTCTGAAAAGACATTGCAATTGAACCATGAAACACACTTGAAGTAGCCCCTAGTCTCCATAAATCACCCAGACCGCATTGAATACCCGGCCCCCTATTGCTGAACCCCCCTCCACAACTCTGACCATCATGATTGTCTGTTAATAACAAAAAGCACAAAGCACTCAACAAGATAATATCAACGCAGACCACAGTGAAGCATCACCCATTCCCGCTAACAACAGAGATCAAAGACCCATCGGCAGCGTCGGCAGATGACCTCGCCCTTCTGCGGGTGGATCATGAACGAGTACGGCGGGTCGCAGCCCTGGTTCCGGCACTGCTTGGCGTTCAGGAGGTTCATGACAGCCCGGTCGTGCATAGCGATCCTGTTTTCGTATTGCTGGATCGCCCTTCGATCCTCCCACTGCTCGTGATCAGTGCTGTCCTTGCGGATCCGGTACTCGCGGCGGCAGGAGGCGAGGAGGCGGAGGCCAAAGTACGAGAGGAGGTCCTCGTGGCGGGCCATGATGTCGATCTCGGGGTCGGCGTCGATGTCCACTTCGCTCTCGGCGTCGCCGGCGAGGGCCAGGACGCGGCCCGTGGCCTTGGCGATGATGTCCAGGACGTCCTTGTCTCCGGTGACCTTGACCGCCGTCTCGCCCAGCGAGAGCAGGGCGCTCACCGAGAAGACCGAGTTGGACAGCAGGCTCTGCGTCTTGGCGTTGGCGAGGTCGACCAGGTCCTGGACGGCGTAGTAGTCGCCGATCGAGTTCATGAGCAGGTGCCGCGAGACAATGTGTTCGGCGTCGGACGAGTCGCCGCTCGCAACAGACTCGTTGCCTGGAGAGAATGTCTGTCAGGTTTGATCACGGGGTAATAACGGCCAAAAAAAAAGAATTGCAAAACCAAAATCAAAACCAAAGTGCGCGCAGTCTCGAGGACTCACTGGAGGAGATCTCATTGGCGCTATCCTTGTCTTGGTCCTCTCCATCTCCCTCCGGTTTGGTGGTCGCTGCAGCCGGGCCAGCCTTGGGCGTGTCAGGCGCTGGGAACTCTTCATAGTCTCCGGTGTACAGAAACTCGGTGAAGCGCCGGACAACGTCAGGGTCAAAGCTGTCCATATCGATGACTCGACTCGCAGCTTCCTGCAATGGACACAGCATCAGCAAAACATAACCGTACTTCGCCTCTCCCAGATTCTTGTCCCCACACACATACCTTGAAGTTGCCTTGGAGGGCCGTGCGGATGACAGGGGACTGGATGCAGACTATAGCCTTGTGGACCTTGACCTTGACGTCCTTGCACGAGAATTGGAGATCGCTCAGCCCGCCAGAATTGAGCAGTTTGAGGAGAACCTCTTCTGGGCTCATCGCTGTCGCTGGTGATGGTGGACAGGTGAGATGTGATTCTGGTGGATGTTTGTCCGTCAGGGTGAGGTCCTGAACGCGAGGTGGAAGAAAAGTGCGCGTCAAGTGATTCTGAAGGGCAGTCTATAGAGACAGGCGCAAAGAAGCTCCCAACGCAGAAGGCCCACTTTGGTTTGATCTGGTGTACAAAGATTAAAAGAGACAACCTGATAAACATCCAGTTCTTCTTTGCAAGATGACGCACAGACCTGACAGACCAAGCTGATTTGTGCGGGCACTCTCTATTTCGGTCCTCCTCAATCACTTCTCTTTATCCCGTTCAAGATAGAAGAGATACAAACATGGCATGTCGACACTCTAAAAACCAGGTAGAGGAAGAATTACTAGGCACTTAAAAGACTGAGTTTCTTGATATTCTCTGCTCCTTTCTATGGCTCAACAGACAACATTGAATGCATCGATGCTGTTCCTCCACCTCTCAACACAGAAATCCCCAACTGGCTCCCGCCAGCATGAAAACAAACTCTAGTAACAGGCAACCCTGCTGACAGCACTGGCCTTGATTACAACCTGTACTTGCTTCTTCAAGACACGTACTTTGTCCTACTTGGCCCTTCCCAGGCCCTCGGCTTCTCGCTTAGGGCATGTGAGGATCGCCCAGGTAGAGCGCCCGTTCCTTGCGGAGCTGCTCGATCTCGCACAGGAAAGCCTCCTGCCGGCGTTCGTGGAACGCGAGCCTCTCCTCGTACTTGGTGACGCTCTTGGAGAGGACCTCGAGGGCAAACGGAGGCACGAGGTGGGGCTGGTCGTCGAGCTTGCCAGAGGCCAGCAGCTCGGCGATGTCCTTGGCCATGGCCTTGGAGATGACGGCCAGCAGCTCGCGGTCGCCGGTGGCCTCCATGACCTTCTCGGCCATGGCGGGCAGGCTGTGGACGAGGTAGCGCTGCGGGTCCTCGAGGATGGCCTCGATCCGGGCCCGCGACAGGGAGACGAGCTCGTCGACTCCGTAGTAGTCTCCGATCGAGTTGACGAGGATGTGCTGGAAGACGTCGTCGTCGAAGAAGACGGACGGGCGGACCGTGGTCTCCGGCTCCGAGCCCTCGGGCGTGGAGGGAGGGGCAATCGTGCCTGAGATGGTCAGGCGGTGGTCTGGGACATCGGTCGCAAATTGGATCATGAGGGCATCTCACCTGTCTCGCCTGCCTCCTTGTCATTCTCGACTACCTCCTTGTCGTTCTCGCCAACCTCCTTGTCATCGTCGATCGGCGCGGGAAAGCCTTCGTACCAGCCGGTGTACAGGAACTGCTCAAAGCGCTTGATTGTCTCGACGTCGAAGCTGTCCATCTTGATGACATTGGTCTCAGCCTCCTGACAATGGGAGGATTCATGTCAGCAGGGGGGGACCTTTTCCCAAATCTCCCAACTACAGCTGATTGTGTACTCACCTCAAAGCCCTCATGCATTGCTGCGTTGATCACTGGCGACTGGAGGCAGACGACCAGTTTATGGACAGGGAATTCATGGCCGTGGCTAACAAACTTCAGGTCGCTAAATTGATGCGTCTCCATCGCATAGCGCAGGACGTTGTTCTCACGCCTGCCAAACATCTTGATCGTGTCGCGCCGGGCTTTAGGCATGGTTGCCAGATGGTGATGGGGCGTGTTGGTGATGGAGAGAGTTGGCGATGGGGAGAGTTGGCGATGGGGAGAGTTGGTGATGGGGAGAATTGAGTTGTTAGGGGCGTGGTTGTGGAAGAAACAGCCAAGCAGGGAAGGGTGGTGATTGTGGAAGAAACGGCCAGGCAGAGATGGGTGACGAGAGACGAAGACGCGCTCAAGCGCGATCTAGTTTTGATGAAGTAGTCTTGGTGAGAACGCAGCTGGAGAGAAAGTGAGAAACTGTTGCCCCTTTTGCAGGTGGGGCTTGTATTCAGTCGAGGAGTCGAGAAACGAAGATGAGTCCAGAGTTCAAAGCGCCCACCAGGATGTTTGCTGTTTTGAAATGACAGGGTCTGCCTTCAAGCCTTTATGCCATGGAAGAAGCTTGGACAGTAAGGGAAAAAGAAGATTCTTCATTGATCCAGTTGCTGCTAGTTGCTTCAAGGTGCTTCAAGGACATGAAGAACACAGCACACCGACACCTGGATTAAGTGTACTCTGTGCAGAATGTGTCAACGAGCTTTCGCCCAGGAAGAGGGGAATGCATTACATATTTATACTGCATCACAAGAAGAACAATCATGAGTTATCCAAGCCTCTATTGAGTGCTGATTTCTGTAACTCAGCTATGGGTCCATTGAGAGATAGGCAAGTAGGTTGCACGTAGCAAGATGGGTAATGTGACTGATTTAACAATAGCAGCTAGCAATTGTGACTCTGTAACTCCTCCATGGCTGATTGCCTATCCACAGGTACTCTCTGTCCTTCCTACTCCGGCCGAACCTGGTCCCCCTGCTCTTAAGCCCGCCTCCTATCCCTGGGTGACTCCTTCATCCAAGCTCGCCTGGGACGCCGCCGCGTTGATAAGCACTCTCTGGATGGCATCGCCCCAAGTTGTCCTACCAGATGCGACTTTGACAAGGACAATGTGTGTCCTCTTCTTCCTGGTATCTTCATCAACGAACCGCAGACCGGGCGAGTCAAGCAGCTCAGCATGCTCGCCTTTGCCAGTGTAATATGGGTGCTGAAGCAATGTGAGAACCCTCTCAGCAAACTGATCCCTCTATGCTGTGAGTTGAGGGATTAATGTCTCCTCATCAATCTTGTCATTGACCTTGAGTGCATCAACGACAGCAGTCTGTTCTCGGCGAGCATTGTACCCACCGCAGATTAGAGATTGCTTGATGTTGTTGAACGCCTGGAGATGCTTTTAGCAAGCTGGTTGAAGGGCTAGAGGGCTCGCAACCCGGAACTGTGATTATAGGAAACCACAGACTGTCCTTGTGCACGCCACTGGTACGAATCAGCACATGCTCCCGTGTTGTCAATGAGAAGGGTGAGCTTGAGCTTACTTGAACGACTGGGTAAGAAGTTGAGGACAGGGCCAGCAGCTTTGTTGTCATGGTCGACTTGAACACTGGAGGGTGAGGGGAAAAGTGAGTTGGTAAAGACAGTATGTAAAACATGTCGAGATGACTTGATCTGTCTGTTTGCTTGCATGTTGTTCTGCATTTTGAATGAAAATGTAATCTATGGGCTTGTCGAAGCATGGCTTCTAGGCTCGTAACCCGACAATGGTCAAGGTCTAACTATCCCAAGTCTAAATCATACAGAAGCCAACGGGAGGCATACTCATCATTATAAACCAAAAGACCTGTGACTGCAGTTGGATGTGACTCTACAAGACCTTCAAACACTAAACAAATGCATGGGATCCTAAGTTTGCTGATCGACGAACGGGAATCATAGATTACTGCCAACTTAGATCGTCAAAAAAGCTAGGCATCATCGGGAACAAAGCAGAGTCCAACGGGAGCAAGGTCGGATCCATCGAGAAAAGCGGGGAGTTCCCTTCCGCCGCACTCATGGCCATATCCGCCGCCGGCAGAGCCGGTCCGTCCTCTCCCCCGGGCGGCTGCTGAGCCATCTCGCACTGCCACACCGTCTTGAGGGCCAAGAACTTTTGTATCCCGAACCAGAATATCTCGTGCGTGCCACTCTCCGGCGAGCGAAGCGCGGCCTCCTCCTTGGCCCGCTCGAAGTTGTCGATGACCTTATCCAGGGTGGGCATCAGATCCACCATCTTCTTGCTTGTGGCCGGGTCCCAGCCTGGCACCTTGAGGGTGGAGATCCTGTAGAGGAACCCCATTGCGTAGTAAAGCTGGCAATAGTTGCTGCAGGGAAGGTAGGGTAAGTGGTCCCGTGGTACCGAAAAGAACATCTCGAGCCAAGATTTGATGGAGTCGGTGCATCGCTGGTAGACGTGGAACCGTCCCAGATCTGGGTCGTTGCTTGACGACGCCGGCTTAAGGAGGATGGGCTCGTGGATCATAAGAACGGCGAAATGGTACAGTCGAAGCATGGCAGCTGTGTGTCGTCAGCTGAATGTCCTCTGTAACTCCACAAATGGGCACTCACGATTCTCCTGAGATACGTTGCCTGCTCCATTGCCAGTCGATAGCATCTTATCCAGCTGCGTCTGGAGTGCATCGACGTAGGCTTTCGGCACCTCTACACCGCTGGTGCTCGAGTGAGAATAGCGGACTTGATTGATCATTAACTGTGTTCTGACTTGCGCAATGAGGTCCTGGTCTTGAGGCACAGTGCTGGTACGAGCAAGGTAGTTCAGACACTCATCGAGGTAAGGCGACCACCGAAGGCCATCGGCTGACCTGAATGAGTGGGAAGTCCTGCGAGGGTTGTGAGTAACCGAAGTCCCGGTTTCCAGGCTGACTGGACTGACATTGAGGTGATCACGAAGGCACCCAGGACGGCTCGTCGATCTTCATCAGTTCGCTCTTTACGAATGACCTGACAGGGTCCAAACCCCTTTGCCTTTATGTGCTGTCCGACCTTATGGGGATGCTCGGGAGGCGGCGCCTGCAGGCCTAGATCAAAGATTAAGGATATTGCGATCTGAGAGGTCATCGAGGCAAAGTATTTATCCATGGGAAACAGATGAACCCTGGGCCAAGGTCAGCTTCGGTCAAGGAGCGGATCACAGGTTGCGGCACTAACCAACAGAGATATGTAAGGACCCCAAGGAGCATGTCAACAGAGCGCACGCCGTCGCTGACGATCTTCTCAAAAATAATCCCTCTCGCCTGGCTTGCCAGAGAGTTTCGTATCCTTGGAGACTGGGAGGCCACGCTCATGATGTTCAACCAGAGGAAAGGATACCTCTGGCGGAGTTCCGCAGCTGACTGGTCGGGCTCGATGTAAATGTATGGAAGTATGGGCTAGAGAAAAGGCGTTAATGATTGGCCCCAACGGTCAAACACTATTAAAGAGCTCACCATCATCTCCTCGCGAAAGGTGTGTAGGCAGCTCTCTGCTTCCTCGGGATTGGGCTCATCGGCGTAAACGTTGTTGAGATTGGCAGATAGAGGACCAACACGAGTGTTCTCCGTCAGGGTCGGAGACGTGTCTGCGTCATCCTGGACCTCATCGTCTTCAGACTCTAGGGTGCCTTTTGCAGCTGCACTGGAGCCAGATAGGGCCTTGCCGCTCTGCAAGAAGGAAACGAGATCATCGAGCTTCTTCTCCAGCCGGGCCGAGCGCGATGCGGTGTTGCGCTTGGGGCCGCGCTTTCTTGCTGGCGACGAGGGCACACAAGGCTTGTTCAAGCGGTGGCATCTGCGGTAAGGTCAGTATGGCACAAGAAAGACAGTGGACCTGTGTTAATGCTGACCTCTCGCAGCCGTGGCCATCTGCGCGCACGATGCATTTGCATTTGACTCGGGCGCAGTTTGTACAAGCCTTTCCGCCCTGTTCCCGGGCCGATAGGGGTGTGTGATCGATACGTGCATCCATTGTCTAGTGGTATGAGTAAACACGAGTCTGGGAGACTACAGCTAGCAGGCTGATTTTGACCGGTTTGTCCTGCGGCCCGGCGGCCTGATTTGGGAGACACTGTGCATTCAGCGAGAGTCTGAAGGACTGGGCCGGAGAATCCTAGATGCCCGGATCCTGCTTGACAGATGCTAGGTCGCTATTGAGTGTGAATGGGAAGGGCTTGATGGAATTGTATGGAGCACATCGTGTCAGCAAAGGACCGGAATAATCAAGGTTCAAATCATTGATGCGCCGGGGCCGGAGCTAAGAATTTTCCCGGCCCCGGCTGTGTCAGCACAATGTGGTGTAAGAGGGCCAGCAGCATGCACACACCGAGACAAACAGCTCTGTGCAGGCCAAAAGGAGAATTGCCTGGACGCTCGGCATGAGCAGGTGTACAGAGCTATCAGGTCTGCTATCCTAGCGTTCGCATTGATTTCAGATGTTGGCCAGGTTGTGACACTTGATAAACATTTGATATCTTTCTTTGATTTCGTCCCAAGCCCCTCCGTCGCACCTGCTGCAACAGTTACTTAACCTCGAGTCCTGTGCCTGCCTCCTCCTCCAAAAAAAAAAACCCCCTTGTTCAAAGAGAACGCGTCCTTCACATCTCCATCCCTATCACCGGCCTTTCACCCCATCTTCTCAGTTTCGTCGTCCTCTTGGACATATCCACTTCAAGAAACTCTTTCAAGCGCAAGCTGGAGAGGGGCCAAGATTGTTTGCAGAGTACGCGTCCTGGCGTCACAAACCCGCCCTCAAGTGTCACATTCGTCAACAAATCTTCTGAGAGGCAAGCAAAGAATGGAGGAAACACGAGATGCGACCCAGGGCCAAGCAGAGATGGTCGAGTCATCAAATGGCACCAAGATCGAAGCTGCCTCAGGCGCCCGACTGTACATGATGCTGGCCAGTCTGACCATGGCAGCGTTCCTCGTCATGCTTGATACCTCCATTGTCTCCACGGTATGCTGGGATCAGGAAGACACCTGAGTGTCTCTATATAAACTTGTCACGCTGACAATCTCTTAAAGGCCATTCCGAAAATTACTGACGAATTCCACTCCCTTCATGTCAGTAGAGCAGAAGCACCAGCAGGCCAATAGCCCACCATGCTGACAATAGGCAGGATCTCGGTTGGTATGGCAGTGCATACCAGCTTGGAAGGTATGGACATCAACTCTCATTGTAATCCAGATTGTACTGACGCGGTTCTCGCAGTGCTGTCCTCCAGCCGCTGACCGGAAAGGTATATCAACACTTCAGTCTCAAAGTAAGCCTATATTCAAACCGCAAGACAAAGCAGCACCGCCTAACAGGCACAGTGGTCGTTCATCTCCTTTTTCGCGGTCTTCGAAATCGGATCGGCGCTCTGTGGTGCCGCCCAGACCTCTGCCATGCTCATTATCGCCCGAGCCATCGCTAGTATCGGTGCTTCGGGTCTGATCAATGGTGCAATCTCCATCATTGCCAGCTCGTTGCCCATGGAGAAACGGCCTAGTGAGCTACACTCCACTCAGAGCTATACATCACAATGGTGAAAGATCGGCTAACAATAGTTGCCAGTGCCAACTGGAATCATGATGTCCAGTGAGTAACCCATCTGCCTCTGAGCATTTCTGAAGCTCTCGCTGACAGATGACACTAGTCTCCCAGCTGGGTGTGGCTCTTGGGCCAGTAATTGGAGGTGCCTTCACGACTGGCTACACCTGGCGCTGGTGTAAAAAGACCCTTCCCCCATTTTCCTTTGATCCGATTGACTGATACCTAGTCTGGTAGGCTTCTATATCAACTTACCCCTTGGTTGCCTGGTTGCGATACCACTGGCCTTGATGCACATCCCAGAGCAGATCGAGAAGGAAAAGCCTCTGGTAGTGCTCCGTCAGCTCCATCGCCATCTGGATCTGGTCGGATTTGTCCTCTTTGCACCGGCTGTCATTCAGCTGCTCCTTGCATTGCAATTCGGAGGGCACGGCTTTGCCTGGAAGTCATCTCAAGTCATCGGCTTATTTTGTGGATCCGGAGCTACGTTCATTCTCTGGTTCATCTGGAACTACCACCAGGGCAATGATGGACTCCTGCCCTTTCCCGTTATCAAGCGTCAGGTTATCTGGGCAAGCGGAGCCAACTATACCTTCGTCATGTCGAATCTGCTGGTAACGGCTTACTTTATACCGGTTTACTTTCAAGCAGTCAAGGGTGTGGAAGCCATCACCAGTGGAGTCTATGTTCTGGGCATGGTCCTCCCTCAGATGTTGGGAGTCGGCATCAGCAGCTATCTCCGTAAGGCTGATTTCACCGGCATTTGCTTCTGCGCTGAAATCGCTGACCCTTTCACAGTGGGGCTTGTCCGCTACATCCCCCCGTTTTCCATATTTTCGGGGTTTCTCGCTGCCATTGGCACTGGTCTGTTTGGGCTCCTCAAGCCAGACACTCCGACTGGCCACTGGGTTGGGTTCATGATCATCACGGGCCTTGGTCGAGGAGTAGGCTTTATGATGGTAAGAGGAAGCACATCTTTACCTTGAATTACAGCACCCTCTCTGACTTGCTTTATAGCCCCTGATGGCCGTCCAAAACGTCACGAATGCAGAAGAGCTCACTGCCGCCACCGCATTTATTGTCTGGGCCCAGTACATTGGCCCAACCATTTTCCTCGCTGTGTTCAACGTCATCTTCGACACTGGCCTCCGATCGGGGATTACCAAATACGCGCCCAACGTAGATCCTGCAACAGTCACCGCGGCTGGTGCAACGCGCTTCCGAAAGATCGTGGATCCCAAAGACTTGGCAGGCGTTCTCTTTGCCTACTCGTACAGTCTTGATCGGGTGTTCTACATCTGTGCAGTTCTCGCTGCACTGGCTATGCTCACTGCCTTTGGCATGGGTTGGAAGAAACTCGCCAAGAAGGAGAGGAGGAGGAGGAAGAAGAGCAAGAAGAGCAAGAAGCCTGTGCCGGTCGAGATGTCTGACATGACACCTACTGCGGCCGAGGAGCGATCTGTCGAGAACGAGCAGATCAAGGTCTGAGGTTGTTCTGCGACAAGCTTGCAAGGCTGTATGCACAAGCTTGCTATCGCGCATCGCTCTGTACAAGATCACGGGAATTCGGGGAAGGGCGAGGAGCATGTACAATACTTCCACACAATCCATCCACTCCTCCATTACTAGACATAGCGACACTCTGGTAGTAGCGCTAGATACCCAATGACCACTAGCGTTGTCGATTTTATCTTATCTCCCACTACGACTGCATGTTATTTTGGCTGAGACTGCTCTTGTCTTTGTCCATGCGAGAGATACCCCTGCCCTGGATGTGCCGAAACCCTTGCATGATGACCCTTTAAATAGATGGCATCCTGGCATGTATCTATTTCTCCCACTAAAAGACGTCGCCTGTAGCCAATACCTCGTGCGAACGTCTCGGGGTTCTGACATATATCTGGCGTGCGGCGATGTGCTATGTCAGACCTCAAAGCCTCGTTGGACAGTTTACACAAGTCATTGGTCATGAGTCACCGTTGCTCCGAATCAAGAAACCGTCAAAGAATTGCGAAATGCCGTCTGGGCGATTGAGGGACCCGATTCTGGAAATATCTGGCCATATTATGAGCAAACGGTCGGCGGGCACTAATGTAGTCAATGCCGATGGAACTTACAGTGATCAGGCCGAACGACAACCCAACATCCCTTCTTTGGGTCAATCCCGTATGTCTCGTACGCATGTCCATGTCCCGAGTTATAGCTCTCGTCATCAGCGAAGACTTTGTGGAGGTCTGTGAGGGTCAGCATAGCTCCTGGTAATCTGTGCGGCTGGCGGCGACTTACTCATAATGCCCCATTTGCCTGTGACAGGAGTGAAAACCTTGGGTATCCGATCCTGCTCCACTGCCAAGCGCTTGGACGAATACACAAGAAGAGCTTGTATCACGCTGTCCGGGTCTTGCGCAGTCGGCGTGTATCGCCTAATCGTGTTGTCCAGGACGTGTGACAGCTGGAGGGTATGTGTTAGCTTTCGATCGACTCTGCAGAAGGACGGTATCTCTCACCTGAGCCACCTTGGTCGCTACAGAAGGGTCGAGAAGGTCACCTGAGAATACAAGCACGTGCCACCTTGAGTCCGCCGGCAAAGACCTCACCAGCTGAACGGCCTTTGCATCGCTGAACCTCACAACCTGGGCACTGGGGAACCGCATGCCTACAACAAGCCCGGAAGCCAACTCCTTGGCCTCCTCGTCTGGTGACACAAGCGTTGATGGAGCATAGTGCGTGCCTTGGCCGGCGGTATACCGGCCCGACTTGACAAAGTGGTCCTTGAACTGCTCCGCGGTGATCCCATGCTTCTGGCGGTACGACGAGGAGAAGTAATTGGTGAAAGTGCGGTCAAATTCGATGAGGTCAGACGCCGTCTTCTGCCTCTCCAATACATACGTGTCAAGAATCTCGGGCGTGGCCTGTCCTCGGAGAACAGCCGAAAGCTTCCATCCTATGTTGTACCCATCCTGGAGACTGACGTTCATGCCCTGTCCGGCCTTGGGCGAATGCGTGTGGCAGGCATCTCCTGTGAGGAAGACGCGGTTGTCCTTGGTGAAGTTGTCAGCCAGCCGCTGACCGATGAGGTAGGCCGACCACCAGACGGTCTCTACGATCTCCATAGAGTACGGCTTGAAAATCTGGCTCGCTTGCTTCTTCAGCCCTTCCAGCGTCACGTCCTTGACCGCCGCGTTCTTGAGCTCCATGTAGAACCGCACCATCGAGTCGCCCTCGCGCGGGATGATCATCAGGTTGCCGCCTGGGGCATGCAAGACTGCCTTTTTGCGGATGTCGGGGAAGTCTGTCCGGGGGTACACGTCCATGACTCCCCATATCGAATCGCTGCTGTCGCCGACCATCTTGAAGCCGAGGGACTTACGGACTGCGCTGTGAGCGCCATCGCATGCCTCCACAAATCCCGTTAGCACCCCTTGCATTGGTGTCTAGACGTCGGCGGAAGACTTGTGACTTACCAGCACATACTTGGAACGGTAGGTCTTCTCCGCCCCATCAGCGCCCACACCCTTAGTCGTGCAACTGTACGCACTGAGATCGCCGGCTGTCGCGCTCTCAACCTCGACCCCCTTGACCTCGACGCCATACTCGACATTCATTCCCCCTCCCACTCTCTCAATCTCCTCGATCATCAACCCGTTGATCCGCGCCTGGTTCAAAATCACGTGCGGCTGGTGGCTCAACCCCTTCTCAAGGTCAGGCGCGTAGTGCGTCCGCCTGATTCCCGCGACGCCATCCTTGTCGCTGCCCTTGTCGCCGCCCTCGGCGGCCCAGAACGCGATCTCGAGCACGTGATACGCCTCCCTGAGCAGCGGCTCCGAGATGCCGAAGCTCTCAAAGATCTCGACCGTGCGGCACTGCACGCCGTCCGCCTGGCCGTTGACGAGAGGGCCCGCCCGGCGGTCGAGGATCTTGTAGCTGACGCCGCAGCGGGCGAACCACACGGCGGCGCAGAGGCCGGCCGAGCCGCTGCCGCAGATGAGCACGTCAACTTGCTCTGCCATAATCTCTCTCGCGGTGCGCGCGCGTCTCGGGGACACGATCTAGGTGGGAGTTGGGGCAGGGAGTCGCGGATGTTGGGGGGCGATCCAGTCCACCGATAGAGCGAGTTGAGAGCAAGATCCCCAGACACAAGGGATATTTTGAGGTCTGTCTTTCTCTCTTTGTCTCGGACAAACGCGAGGTGGTCACACACACACCAATCACTTGCCGGGCTTGACTCCCGGGTTCCGGTGAGCTGGAGGGGACAAAGCCGACCGGCCCTCACGGCCAATGAGAACCGTTGGAATCCTTTGCTTGGGCAACTCTCTCGGGTATGGAAAATTTGGGGTAAAGCGGGGACACGACCAAGTTGGCTTGTCCTAGTGTACAACTAAGTTGTTTGCCTCAAGCTTCAAGAGGGTTGCGGATCTGGAGCCGCAGCATTGCCACCACTCGGGAACAAATCCGAACCGGACTTTCACCACGAATTTTGCGGGGAACAGCCCGCGCCCCGACGGGAGTTGCGGGTTTGGATTCGGCCACGGAGGTGATATTATACAAGAGGCCGAAAGGAGTCTGTGGATAAATGATTTTGCGATGATGCTTTGTGAGGTTGTCCTGCCGCTGGGAGTGTACGAAACACAACATGGCAAGCTCGAGAAGAGTATCCCCGAAGGCGATCGCAGATATTCACAAGCTGGTGGATGATGCCTGTGCGGATGCCGACAACGGCTTACCCTGCGCAAGCGTCGTGTTGCTAGGCAAAGCTGGCCATGAAGTTGTAGAACTTGCAAGTCACTCTGTGGGAGCGAGGGATTCTCAGGGAGAGAAGGACTGCTACTGGCTGGCTTCTTGCACGAAGCTGGTCACGGCCATTGCGTGCATCCAGCTCGTTGAGCAAGGTCGAATCTCACTTGATGATGCAAATCAGGTTGAGGCTGTCTGTCCTGAGCTTCGAGGCGTCCAGGTTCTGCAGGAAGATGGGTCGCTTGTGGAGAAGACGCGACGGATTACGTTGAGGATGTTGCTCACTCATACAGGTGCGCTCCGCGGAACCAAGCTTATGGAAAGTCTCAAATCGCTAACCTCTACCGCAGCTGGTTTTGGGTATTCCTTTCTCAACCCGAAACTGCGTTCTTATCGTCTCCGGAACCACCAACCCGAGTTTGACGAGTTCTCGGGCCTCGAGGCAGATATGCACCAGCCTCTCGTCAATCAACCTGGGGAGAGGTTCGAATATGGGGTATCTAATCTCTTCTCTCTGCGCTTTTGTGACCACTTGTAGCTAATATCGGACCTGGTAGACATCTATGGATTGGGTCGGAATTCTGATCTCACGCCTGACGGGCCAGAAACTCAATGACTACATGCAGCAAAACATTTTCCAGCCCCTAGGGGCAAGTGAAATATCGATGCTACCCTCAGAGGAGTCGAAGAAAAGGCTTATGGGCATCTGGCAGCGCGATGCGAGCGGCTACCTATCTTCCCGCGAGTACCCGTTGCGTAGACCGTTAGTCGACCCAGACACCTTTCACAGCGGAGGTGCCGGCCTATTTGGTAGCCCCCGCGAATTCAGCAGTAGGAACACTTGGCTATGAGATTGAATTTCTTCGTCGTGTGGTACCTAATCTGACTTTTCACAGAGGTTCTCGGCGCGCTACTCAACAACGGCACATCACCGTTAACCGGCATGTCGATCCTCAAACCCGAAACAGTCGACGCCATGTTCGTCAACCAGCTGCCGCACGACCCAGACTTTGCGCGGCGATATCTGCCTGCAGTCAAGCCCGATCTAGTCTACCCAGCCGAGGAGCTCTACCCACTCTGCCCCGTCGGAGAGCCGCAAGGATGGGGGCTGAGCTTTATGATCTCCCCCGCCATTACCGGCCGATCGGACAGGACTGTCCACTGGTCGGGCCTGTCCAACGTCCATTGGTGGTGCGATCGCGAGAACGGCGTCGCTGGGGTGGTCGGTTCCCAGGTGCTTCCATTTGCTGACCCGCAGGTTGCGGCCCTTTGGATGCGTGTGGAAGATAGACTGTATGAGGAGCTAAATGAAGGCAACAAAGCATAGTATTACAATCTTAGATATCTGAAGTCTCATACATACATGATCAGAAATTCGTGTCCTCCATATTTTCCAGAAAAGGAACGAGCGAGAGCCAGTTCATATCGGAGGTGGAGTTTTGCATCCACGGGAAGCCCCCTTGGTCAAGCCGGGCAAAGTCCTCCAGGAGATGCAAACCGTTCGGGTCGTCGCTGTAGACTGACTGGCCCGAGCTAGCGCCTGTTGTTCCGAATTCGCCAGCGAAGCTGACTTGCTCAGCGGGGAACAAGGCTATCTGCTCAGTGAATGATCCAGTTGAAGCACCTATGTTCGAGTTAGTATTCAACCAAGGATGGCGCACCGATGATGCTTACCTTGTTGGTGGCTTGAAATCTCTTGTTCCAAAACAGCAAGCATTCTGCTGCACCGCCGTGCCGAGCGGTGCCGTTCTCGATACATGCGTAGAAAGTCAAGTGAGCTTTTCCAGTCGGCAAGAAGCGCGGACTCGTCGGCGCATTCAATATGCTTTGATGAGTAAAGGAGGCTGATGAGGAGGACTAGAGCGCTGCTATAGATATCTACGTAGGTCATGGCACAATTAGCTACAGAGCATATACTACTCAGTGGCGGCAAAAGACCTTGTCTGAGATTTGACTTACAGAAGACGCTGTACCAAGGCGGTGGGAGCGAATCCGGATGTGTATGAACATTTCCAGCAATGAGATGGACAAGCTCTCTCGCAACATTTACGCAGCTGTTTGCAAGACGGACTAACATCCCATGTCGCATGATAAACTCGATGGAATCGCTTTCAGTGGCGTCGTTACTGTCCCCTGACAGATCGCAAAGAGTATACAGAACCGGCCTGAGCATCATGAGGCGGACATGCAGATATCTAACAATCAGGTCAGCAACGGCCACTGGGACATTACGCATGGCTAGCTAGACAGGAAATACCTCGCTTTGAGCACAGTGGCTTGTCGACGGAAACACTTTGTCAACCTGGACTCTGGAAGCCCATCATCGCTGTACGCATCTACCCTCAGGTGTGGAGGAAGATCCTTGTGCCAGGACATTAGTAATTTGTCAACGTTGAGCAGTCTTTGCAGATCCGAGTCCTTGACGCCTCGTTCCCTGACCGGGGTCACAGTGCCACTCGGGCCGGAATCGGAGGCTTCAAGGTCTTTCTTGTCGTTTTCAGATTCGCCCCCATAATAGAACGACGCAAGTACCTGTCCGAGAATCTCCTGGAGTTTTATAGATTGAATGTAACACTCAATGTGGCTGGTCTGGCCTTCTGGTTGCTTCCCTGGAGGGTCCGGATGGTAGGTCAAATACTCATCGTCGGCTGCCAAAGGAAGCACCAGCTGGTTCCGTGACATCACTGGATGAATCATCAAAGGGCGTCCATATGTTAGAGAAAGCACGCTAGGTCAGGGGTGTTAGCAACATCAGACTGGTACAGGCCTTGCATCATGTTTTCCACTCACCGGTCCAGCAGAACACATCCTGTCCAGGTTCGACGGCGCATTTCAGTCTCGACCTGGTCGACCCTTTTGCGGGACTGTTTCGGCTCATGGTGCAATCCAATACATTGGGCAACCCGAATCGCCAGGCCAACGATATTCCAGCAAGAGCTCGACATGTCGGTGCTCTGCAGATACTGGCCCATAAGCAGGAGGGTCTGAACCAGAGCTGGGCTACCGTGACCGAGCCGGTCCAGGTCTAGTAGCTGCTTTGAGCGGTCGAAGAACGAGCGGCTGACGCTTTCGCGTGTCCTCTCATCAATGTCCGGGTTAAGTAGCGCCCCGAGGGCGAAGACGACGTTCAGCATGCAGTAAAACCCGGTGCCATCAAGGTTGGCGTAATAACTCTTCTTCTGAGACTCGCTTTTCCCATTCCACAGTTGAATGTATCTGTTGATGAAGGAAGGCTTGTGTAGAAAAGGATACAATGAATGGCAGCCAACCCAATAGCTTTCTACTAGGCTGTCAGCTTCGGATCGTGGAGGGATCACAAAGCCAAATGCCTTGGCTGAGTCCTTGGCCTTGCTTGCTGCTCCATGGGAGCCCAAGGAGCGAGAGGGAGATGAAGTAGATGCTGCCTGGCATTCCTGGCACATTTCATCTGCTCTGCTAGACGAATGGCCGTGATGGCACCGCTTCTTTGACATCGCACGGCGCGCCTTTCCCAGTAGGCCAATCGTGCTCGATGGCCCAAAGTAGTCCGAGGGTCGGCGGGTGCGTGCTTTGTCGGTGCCGTCAACAGAACCTAGGACACCCATCGCGTCCATTTCTGTCTCGCTGTCATCGCCGGAAGAATCACCAACACTGTCGTTACCCTCAGTGAGACCAGGAGCAGGACCAGTCCCAGCAGCTGCGTTATACGCAACAGGGGGCCGCAATGCAAGCGTAGTGGGCTCAAAATTGGCGGTTCGAGACTCAAGCGTGGAACCTGGCCTTTCATGGACTGTGGCATAGTAGCTAGAGGCGCTCTGAGACATCGAGCCTTCTGCAATGGACTCGACCACTTGAGGGAGGTGTGCTGGATGGTGGCCAGAAAAGGCTGGCAGCACACTTGACGGAGTGGCCTGCTCCAGCGAGCCATGAGGCAGGCTCTGAGCCTCTGCCGTTTCCAGCTCGTTAATGCGTGCCTTTAAGCTCTCCACATAGCTACTCACATGTCAGCATATTGCTCAGGGATGTTCAACATCATCGATTCAGACCTGTTGCTCCACCATCCTTTACTATTCCGATCCTCGTTCCAGGAGCAGACCGACGATGAGCGCCTCGTGCAGGCCCCACAGACAGGTTTAACACCGTCGCACTTTCTCTTCCGTTCGCGACATTCTTCACAGGCAATCGCTGTGCGACGCCGTTTTCGGGGTCCGCCTTCAGGCTCAGGCGAGTTGTCTGTGGATCTGGGCGAGGGCGGCGCCATCTGCGCCATTGCGTGGCCGATTGTAGCCGTGTATAGAGGGTTGCAATCTCCAGGGTCTTACTTTTGGTCTACAAGGCCGAGACTGTATAGTTTGGAATGTGCAGGTATATAATCGGATGAGAGGTGAGAAGGGAGGAGTTGGTAATTGAGCAGGGCAGGTTGCGTTAAAAGACGGACAGACGGGCAGGGACTGGATTCCAGATTCCCCCGCCCGTGGGGGCTTGTTGGGGAAATTTTGGGGCACTAGCACGCTAAGGCGCCCCGGAGGTGGCCGCTAGCAAACCAATCTCTCGGTATTGCCTAGTGTTGTGGGGAAGTCAAACATCACTAAAGTCTTGAACAGGACTGCTGCCTCTGACTGATCACTGCGTGTACAGCCCTGGAGCTGTGAAGCGATCCAGTTTAATACGGATATCTACAGAAACTAACTTATAGGCACTTGATACAAAGACTTGAAGAGTCTTCTAGAATCTCAGCTGCGCATGCAACCCTCCATCGACGGACAAATTAACGCCAGTAATGCCTTTCGACAAGTCGCTGGCCAGGAAGACAGCAGCATTGGCAATCTCGTCTGGCTCTCCAAGCCTCTTGAGTGGGTGGCATTGCGCAAAGTGGCTTTCAGTCTCTCCACCGTCTGTCATGCTCGAGATCATCGCTGTCCGTGTATCTAGCCAATGAGGTCAAGTGTTAGTCCAGCTCTGTCGGTTCGCGGAATACTAGTCGTGGTATAGCTTACAGCCGGGAAGAATCGAGTTGCAGTGGATATGATGAGGACCAAAATCCATAGCAGCAGCTCTCGTCAGTGCTACTACTGCACCCTTGGTAGCAGAGTACGCCGGTGCTCCTGCGAGTCCAAGGAGGCCGAGGACAGAGCCGACATTGATGATGGTTCCAGCCTTGGCGTAGCCTTCGATCCGGGGCTGGCGAAGCATCTGTGCGCCGGCATACTTGCAGCCCAGGAATGTTCCTCGCAAGTTGACGCGGCAGACTGCGTCAAACTCATCCACGGCGGTCTCCCAGATCGGTCGGGGCTGAGCTGCTTCGAACGCGATGCCTGCATTATTCATCATGCTGGAAAAGATTGCGCGTCAGTCCAAGAAGCCCCCCAATATGCAGTTGCCTTGGGAGACTTACACATCAAGCCTTCCGAACTCCTTCACTGCCTGTGATATCAAGCTCTGGACACTTTGTTCATCCGCAACATCGGTCTGCACAAAGATGGCCTTTCCTCCCTGCTCTCGGATGAGTTTGTGGGTGGCCTGCTCGTCCCGCTGAGAAGGTTTGAGGTCTGCGCAAACGACAGACGCACCTTGATTCATGAACGCAAGGGCGGTCGCTCGTCCGAGTCCGTTTGAGGCCCCGGTGATAATGGAGACTCTGCCTTGAAGCAGGCCAGCTGCTCTGACGGCGATGCTGGCGGAGGGGGTGGCCATTTGGTTGGTAGGGCTGTTTACTAGCTCGGCATGTCCTCGCCAGGTCAACAGAGGGCAAACAGAATCTCGTCCATCTGATTGATATTATGCTAAGCAGAGTTTGAACGCATACAGGTAGGTAGTCCGCAACGACCAACTCAACGCTTCTGGGGACATCCTGGTCCCCGCCCCGCAGGTTGCGACTAATAACGGATCTACATCCGCCACTGGTGGACTTCAAGTTGCGCTTGCGGAACTACATCCGCAAGCGTCCCCACGGACCACCGGCGATCATCACTACCAAGTAAGCTTCTCCCAACCGATCACAGCGTTTCCCAGGACAGAATGGGCTTGATCACCTGAGAGCACACATTGTCAGCACAAGGACACTCACGGAGGGGAACTTGTGATAGGTTGATCATATCGGTTCACAGGGTTATGCGTCTGCTCGGCTGGACACTTACAGCTCCGGACTTGAGATCCGCAATTGCTTCATCCAGATTCTGGGCAGGATAGACTTTGCCGATCTTGTCAACAGGGAACTTTCCTTCCTGGAATAGTTTCACTAGCTTGGGGATCAACTGAGCAGATAGGTTAGTACGCTTCCCTCATACATCATCTCGCGGTGTGCGGCGTATCATACCTCCCGCGGGTTCGCGCTGCCCTCAATCACCCCAATAAGCCTCTTGCAAGATAGTAGCCAATCCAAGGCATTGACCTGGAGGGTGGCAGCCGGGTTGGGTACGCCCACCAGAGCTAATGTGCCTTCATGTGCAAGAGCATTAAATGATTGTTGTAGAAGAGCCGCGACTCCCGTGGTGTCGATGATCTGGTCAACGCCGTCATGGAATATCGACCGGATGCCCGAACTGAGCTCTGTGACCCCCTTAGAGTTCAGTGTATGCGTAGCTCCCAGTGCCGAAGCCAGTCTGAGCTTCGCATCGACAATGTCGACGGCAATGATCTCTTGGACGCCGACGGCTTTGGCTGCCAGCATCGCCGCCAGGCCGACGGCGCCCATACCTAGCACGGCGAGCCTCGTGTGACTCTGCGGACGCAAAACGTTGATGACGGTGCCGGCTCCGGTAAGATAGCCGCATGAGAGCGGAGCGAGGAACTGCAAGTCCTCGGGTCGGGCATCGATCTTGATCACGGAGTGCTCCGCCACGACAGCATGCTTGCCAAGCGACGACTGGCCGAAGAACTGGCCATGCACTGGTGTGCCGTCTGGGAGAGAGATAGGCGACTTCGCGCCTGGCCCCCTGCGCGCCGTATTGATGAAGTTTGTAGCCGTCATGTGGGGGCAACTTCCCAAACGTCCATCCTTGCAGGCCCTGCAATCACGGCAGGTGTGAAACGAGAGCAGTACGGTGTCCCCTGGTCGTAAGGATGTATTCGCTACGTCGGCGCCGACCTGTTTGACCATTCCGACACCTTCGTGTCCCAGGACGCACGGGTACCCGCCGATGGGCATGCCGCCCTGCTGGACCACAATGTCGGTGTGACAGATGCCCGTGTACAAGATCTCGACAAGGACTTCGCTCGGCTGCATCTCGTCTAGAAACACATCTTGCAATATGAAAGGCGCACCTGTCTCGGCCACGACGTATGCCTTGGTGCGCAGGCTCTCCGATTTAGCCATGACTAATCAGCTGATCAAGGAAGGACCACTATCATCGAAAAGGCATTGTCAAATAATTCCAGCCAGCTTTATTCACATGGGAATAGCTCATATCCCAGCTTCTATGCATGGGTGCGGGAATATCCCGCCCTTGCATCTGCGGGTGGTTGAGCCGTTCGGATCCCTAATGGCGGTAGCGGGGCCGCTCCTGGCACACTTGCTATAAGCGGTTCACATCTGCGCGGTGCTATCCTAGATCATGGGACAGAGCGGGCTTAAAGCAGGTAAAGGTGTTCATTGATACTCGTATCATATTACTACCGGGACAGCTACATCTATCATATCTACTTGAGCTTAGGGAACAGAGCCAGCGCATTCTCCCTGTTGATCTTCCTCAGCATGTCAGGGTCCTGAAACTTGTACTCGTCAAGCCTTGTAGTGTGAAACTCAATGATACCATCGTGGGCGTACGGTGCATCGCTACCGTAGAGAATGTGCCCCGGCTTAGCGAACGTCTCGAGAATCTTGAGGACGTTCTCGGTGCCCGCGACAGCAGTGTCGTAGTAGAAGTTGCGAGCGTCGTCCCAGAAGGCGTCGAGCTCCTCCTTGCCCTTGGGCAGGATACTGGCAGGGCGGCCGATGAGGAAAGGCAGGGTGCCGCCGGCGTGGGACAGGATGATCTTGCAGTTCGGGTTGTTGCGCACCGTCTTGTTGTGCAGCATGTCGAGGGCCGTGGTGGTCGTCTCAAAGGGGTACCGGATCACTGGCTGCGGGAGGTTGCTGACCTGGCTGGTGTCGACCGGGTGGGTAGGGTGCACCAGGATGACGGCCGAGCGGCGGTTGAGCTCGGCCCAGATGTCCTTAAAATCTGGGTGGCCCAAGTAGTGGTTGTCCTTGCCGTACCTGGTGAAGAGGGTGACGCCGTCCGCCTTGAGCACGTCATAGGCGTAGGCGATCTCCTTGAGCGCCAGCTCCTTGTCCAGCAGGTTTGGCAGTGCGGCCAAGAAGCCGTACTTCTTCGGGTTCTCGTCCCTCAGCTTGACGGCATACTCGTTTGTCTTGCGAGCCAGGTCTGCAGCGGCCTGCGGGTCCTTGAGGATGCAGGCACCAGGAGCCGTCAGGGACAGGACCGTCGTGGCAATGCCAAATTTCTTGTGGACGGCATCGTCGGTCTCAGGGCTCCATTTCGGGACCTCCCAGCCCGAAGGGTCTCCGCCTGAAGTAAGAACGGCTACAAACTGTTAGCTTTGCCTGTCAATGTAGCAGTCAAGTTCGGACCAACCCTCGCGGTAGAAGTCGGGCACAAAGTGGTGGTGCACGTCAATTCTATCAGGAGCCATTCTTGCGGTGTGGGAATATGTTGCAGATATGTGTGGTTAGTGAGAAATTGGCGAGAATAATGATTTGAGGAGCTGAACCAGACTTCAATTCATCCCATGATGCTCCTATTTTGTAGTCAACGAATTCCGACAATTTGCGCCATCACCAAACTTGTTCCGCATACGGAAGCCATTCCACCACACTGGATCATGCCTCGTCTCCATGGCTTCCCCCGCTAGTGTCATTCTCCATCTGGGGAAGCTGTCCGGATCCTGGGGGTGCCGTTGTGGAGCCTTGCCATGGGCCCCGGAAAGCTCTCCAAGCAGTTGCGGATGTTCATCCGCACTCGGGCAAGGGTGCACAAAGCCCTGCCAGAACGTGCAGAAAACCTGATGAGATGGCACTCACCTATGGTAGGTCATTACGGATCAAGGCCCGTGACATTGTGGAACAATTGTGATGAGACTGGCATCCATGTGTCCGGGGCAACAGGGACAATCTCAAAGAAAAGCCTCCCAACTCTCAATTCACTTTATGTATCTTGAAGATGAAGTGAATCATTATTACAAAATCATTCCTAAATCTTCATATCAGCAACTGTTTCCTTATCACAATGACAGAGAAGGTCCAGGCACAAGTCGCCGATCTGTACGATGTTGTCATCGTGGGTGCCGGCATCTCGGGCATCAACACCGCCCACCACATCCGGACCCAGCTACCAAATCTAAACTACGCAATCTTTGAGGCCCGGGACAAGATTGGCGGTACTTGGGATCTCTTTAGATATCCCGGGATCCGTTCTGATACCGACTTGCAAACCTTTGGGTTTGAATGGAAGCTCTGGGTCGAGAAACGAGCCATCGCTGATGGAGCGTCTATCGCTCGCTACCTTCACGAAGCCGCCGAGGAGGATTGCATCCTCCCTCATATCAAGTTTGGACATCGTGTCGACTCTGCCAACTGGTCCTCCGAAGACCAAGCGTGGAATATGGTTGTGAGAACCAGCCAAAATAGCCAAACAACAGTCCGTGCCCGTTTCCTGGTACTGGGTAGCGGGTACTACGACTACAAGGAGCCCCTGAAGCCCCAGATCCCAGGGCTTTACGAGAACTTCAAAGGCCAGATTGTCCACCCACAATTTTGGCCCGAGGACCTAGAATACACTGGGAAGAAAGTCGTCATCATCGGCAGTGGAGCCACTGCGATCACACTCCTCCCCAATGTCGCCAAGAAGGCTGGGCATGTCACGATGCTACAGAGGAGTCCGACGTACATCCTGTCCACAGACAACACTGTTGGAAACTCGTGGACCTACAGGGTGCTACCAAAGTCATGGGCCCTACGACTTAGCCGATGGTCCTTTATGTGGATGACTGCCATGATATTCTACTTGTGCCGAGCCTTCCCTGGGAAGGCGAGGTCGAAGCTCGAGGGCATGGTGGCGGAACAGCTTCCTAAGAGTATCCCGCTTGATCCCCACTTCCGGCCGCGCTACCAACCCTGGGATCAACGCCTGTGCTTTACACCAAATGGCGACTTTTTCGAGAGCATGCGTGAGGGCAAGGCGGCAGTCGAGACTGGACACGTCGAGACGGTCACAGAACATGCTATAATACTGCAGTCTGGACAGAAGCTTGAGGCTGATATCGTCGTTACTGCCACCGGCCTCAAACTTGCTCTTGGCGGCCACATCAAAGTGAGTGTGGATGGCGAGCAGATCGACTTGGCCAACCGCTATGCTTGGCGCACCGCCATGTTGCAAGACGTTCCCAACTTGGCTTTTATCCTGGGTTATGTCAACGCATCCTGGACTCTTGGTGCAGAGGCTACCGCCCACATTGTATGCCGGGTGCTCCAACACATGGAGAAGAAGGGTTTGAGCAGCGCCACGCCGAAGCTGCGCAACCCTTCTTCCATTCGGCCCGTCCCGATATGGAACCTGGAGTCGACATATGTTAAGGAGGCTGCAAGCGACTTGCCAAAATGCGGCGACTCTGGCCCGTGGAAGGGCAGGACAAACTATTTCTGGGACTTGTGCCGAGCCAAGTACGGAAGTATCACGACGGGGTTGGAGTTCACATATGCTCAAGAGTAAAGGGGTTTAAGCCACGGTTGGATGATTAAAGAGGAGATCGGTGTGCACCTAGAGTCAGAGTAGACATGTAACCGCTTCGATAGCAGAATGCAATGTAGAGAGAGTATCACAAAGAAAAGTTTGATGTCAACAACACTCTTTCGTTACCCCATTTAAAATTTTCCCAACATAGCACAATCAGTCATTCACTATCATACAGGCTTAGAACGGACAGTTGTTCATTGCTATTACGTTGTATAATATATGCCCCTCAAGGCCGCGCCGCACCGCGACCAATCTCCACGCGGGCCGTGCTGACAGTACACCGAGTCCTCTTCGCCACCATGGCCTTGAACAAGTTCTCCCCCTCCGGAACCCAGTTGGTCACGAGGAAGAGGGTCTTGCCGTCCTCGCCGCCGAGCGAACACGCCGTCGCATGCCCCTCAGTCCTGATCCGGTGCGTCACATTGCCCTGGGGGTCGAGTCGCACCCACTGCTCGAGACCCAGCATGCTCAGCCATAACCCTCCTTCGGCATCCATGCACCCGCCGTCGATACCAATCATGCTGACGCGCGGGTCGTCGTCCGTCTTGCCCGTCAACGCGGACGGCGCCCAGGCCTGCTGCCGGTTGCTCAGCGCGCCCGTGGCCGGGTCGATGTCGTACCGCAGGAGGCCGCAGCCAAACGTCTCGCCGACGTACAGCGCGCGGCCGTCGGGCGAGATCATGCACGCGTTGGGGAAGATGATGCTGTCCGCCGCGATGGAGACCTTGCCGTCCGTGCCCACGAGCAGCATGCGGCCCGGCTTGGGCGGCTCGCCGTGCAGGACGCGCGCGCCCGTGTCGTCCATGTAGACGCGGCCCGCGGCGTCGATGGCCATGTCGCCGCAGTAGCCCGTCATGACGGCCGACATGTCCGAGTAGAGGGCGTGCTCGCCGTCCTTGTAGCGGTAGAGCTTGGCGTCAAACATGGACGAGTAGATGAGCGCGCCGTCGTCAGTGAAGCACATCCCGTTGGGCTGGTTCTCGACCTCGACGAGGACAGACTTTTGGCCCGTGGCGGCGTCGATGGTGTAGATCGTCCTGCCGGTCATGTCGCTGATGTAGAGCTGGCCATCGTGGTACCGAGGTGACTCGCCAAAGTACATTCCATCAGCCAGGGGTTTGTGAGCCAGCTCCTTGGGGTGAGGTGTTCCGTTGGAGGCCATATTGATAAGGAATTGAAAAGGAGATTCTGGGTGCCTCCAGATCTCTAGATAATACTTGTTGCGAACAGAGAGGGTAGGAGATGATGGCAAGGGAGAATCGAACCTAGATGCTCTGAACAGACCTCATCAAGCCCCGTCTTTGTTATAGAGATCTCATGAGCATAAGGTCATTCAAACTGCTTCTCCACAATCCTTCCCCGCGCGATCGAGCTCGTCACTGTCTTGATCCGGGGCCCCGGTCCCGGTATGGCGGGCATAGTCCCGTCGGTATTGTTTGAAGGTTTTCAAATTTGCACCTCCACGGACTCGGATCCACTGATCGATCTGTTCCCCGCGGTTTAGTTCATATGCCCACCCTCCATCAAGATTGAACGCTAGAGGCCGCTCATCGGATAGACTTCCGCTAGTGTGTTGTCCGCGCGGTGCGAGTTCCTCACATGCTACACGGATGAATATGATATTGCTTGGAGACATTGGTAGGCATCTTTCAGAAATTGCAGATAAGTCCCAAGGTCGGAGTTGCAAGCCATTCATTTGACTACCTACGGTAAACTATCAAGCTTCTGAAGTCGTGCTTCCTCCCCCGGCCCCAGTTCAAACGGCTGATCACTCAGAGCCATAAACTCAGCTCCTAGGTCTAGACCCAATATATGCTTGCCAAGCAATGCCGATAGGTCCAGCTCGAATGTCCTAGACTTGCTAGCTAGATTTTGCAATGTGAATGAGTGGTTCCGAGGCTCGAATTGGTACCTCAACTGATATGCCGCCTGCTTGAGCGTCACCGAGCCGCCACCTACCAGCATCGGCTTCAGGCGCACGTCTGCTGTGAGTGAAGGCTGCACACCGACAAGGTCATGGAATAGCACCCACGAGTAGACGCAGGGATACTCGTAGTAATGCGCCGCTCCATGCCACGGCTTGCCGTCAATGTAGTACACATAGTCCATATCGTACCGCTCGCCCATGATGTAGTCGTCCGTAGCACCCATGCTGGCCACCTTGTGCAGCTGCTCGAGCAGCATGTCGCCATTGCCTCGCCACGCCCAGTACGCAGCGTCCCAGTGCCAGTAGCGTCCGGCAGCGCAGAGGTCGTAGGGCCCGCCATCGCCAATCTCGCTGCTGTTGTAGTCGGCGATGCGTGCTGACAAGAAGGTCGGAAAACGTTGAAACTCATCCAGCTCTGCCGCAATGAGTGATTCGATGCTGTCAGTCTGCGCCCGTGTCGTCATGTTCAGCATAACCGGGAGAATATTGGCTAGAAGGTGAATATGGTCGTGTGCCCACCCCGTCCGATCGACCCAATCGACAAAACGGCTTTGTGCCGCGTCCCAGTAACCTTGAGGCAAAGGCCTGCTGACTGCCTGTGCAAGACGCTGCTGGAGTTTGACGTAGCGCTGTGCAGCATCATCGCGGCCAAGAACGAGCTCCAACTCGGCAAGCAGACCAAATGCGCGTGCTGCAAGAGCGGCAGACATAGTCTCTCGTCCATCCTTGATGACCTGGTCTTCATAGTACACGTCACTCCAGAGCCGCCCAAGAGGATCGATGTGCTGCTCCACGCTCCAGGCGCCCATCTCAATGTCGTCCAAGTGAAGCCGCAGCCACTCCAGGTCTTTGGTCCGAGCAACATAAAGCCATACCGACTCAATCATCTCGACATTCCCGGAGACAAGAAACATGACGGCATTGGTCTCGCCGTCCTCACTATTCCGTCGTACGTTATACTCTCGCTCCCCGGAAGGCTGCACCGCACAGGGTGCGCGCCACAGGCCGCAGTAGTCTTCCCGCATCAGTCTCAGTTCGAGCTCGATCATCCTTCGCACAACGGCTAGATCGAGGTCTCCGCCCCATGCAACACGGCCCTTGATTTGGAACTCGTGGTCGACGTCGGGATAGGTGCCAACATATCTGTCTGCCAGAGTGCTGATGATATATCCTTCCGCGTCCGGGTAGTCCTTGGCACGTGTCCGTTCGATAACAGAGGGCAGCATGGTACCCCAGTAGAAGCCTGCCAGGGCATCCGCCAGGCCCTCGGCGCCAGGGAAGTCGAGATCAAACTCATCGCCGTGGATATCAGCGTGGGGACGAGCCCGGTACGCAGTGATATTTGCACTTGAAGCTTGCACTGTAACCCGGCATGACGGATTGTGCTTTCCAGTGCAAGAAGACGTCACGTCGCCATCTGCAATGACCATGTAAGCTGACTGCGGCGAGAATGGGGAAGCCGGCAGCCACCAGGCCCGGCCACTGCCGTGGACTGGGCCGGATGTGAGATCGCTAGGCAGGACATGTTGGCCGTCGGTTCCGTCAAGCACAAAAGTGGTGCCATTGGGAAAGCTGAGTGTGAAATATGGTGACCCGGCCGGAGCACTGACTTGCCAAGTGTTCCTTTCGATATGCCGTATCGAACCTCCGGGAGGAGTCGGCGGCAGGCTCGGGGAGCCGGAAATGAGAAGGGTGGCACGTAACAGAGCGTATGTATGGTATAATGCTTGCTTGGGACTTGGGAGAAGGCGGTCAGCCGCTGGAAGCGACAGCCATGTGTTAATACGGTGGACGACCGTCGTGAAGTCGACTTGGAACATGGAGCAGAAGGTGCACCATTTGATGGTCAACAACTCTTGATAGGCATACTTGGCAGGGATTCAAGAAAGTTGATTCAGCTCAAAGCCTAGCCAATCACAGAGTGTGAACAATCAGAGCAGTTGAACACGCATCCATCAGCTGCAGCTTTGATGCCAGAGGCAGCGATATCTCAGTGGAGGTGAAACGAAGATGGGGATCTCGGGATTGGACCCAGGATCACGGATTGCGGGGTCGATGACATAATCTCTCCTCGACGCGTCTCGGGAACACTTACTCTTTTCGTATCCTTCTTCAGCTCCTACACAAGTTAATGGTCCGGAATGTCGATTCGAGCACTCCGTCGCGCCAAACAATGTCTTGCCAGCAAACACTTGCGCATGGAGACCCGCATTGCCAGATTGAGTGACATCATTCTGCCCTGTGATGTCTGGGGGTCGCAGGCTCTGGGCAAAGCCGGAAGGCATGTTAAAGTTTAAGTCTACTTCTTATTTCCGGTTCTGGTTGAAGATCAGCAATGGTCAGCTTATGCCAAGCCGCCAACACCCTGCGCCTTGCATTTTATGTCATAAAAGACTCTGGTGCTTGCAGATAGGGCTGGGGCTGCGTTTGTTGTCTCCAGAGCGAGGCTCAAAGCATGCTGCCTCTATGACTAAGGCACCGACCGGGAGGGATCTTTTGAGTCTCGGAACAAGACAGATTCTCAATCCTTATTTTCTTTTCGACATTCATTTCTTCCCCAAAGCAATCTAGGTGCTTCTCTCGTCTTTCGCGGCTATCACATACATACATACTACCCACAGAATTTCGACGCGAGACTCAGCGGCAGTCAACCTGTTCCAGTATTACCTGGAATGGTGTGGCCAACATTAGAACTGACCCAAGACTGTGACCCCAAAGATGAGCAATTCGACGGTCACCGTGTCATGGCAAGCCCCGTCCTTCACGTCCTTCAACTTCACGACCGACGTCTGCAAGGAGGCCAGTATCTGGGCTGGGATCACGCTACAGCAGATGAACCGGCTCAAGCTGCTGCAAGACATCCCCGTATTCGTCACGCTGAACTACCTGCGCAAACTGCTTCCGTATGACTGGCCAGCCCCTACTAATTCCGAACTTGGAGCTTGGTACCTCAGCTGGGCAAATTTCACCGATGGGCAGCCGTTCGTCATGCCCGACGTGGACAAAGTCATGGTCGCCATGTTGAAATATCCCCTCAACAACTGCCAGGATACTCTATGCAAGAATTTAGAGTGGCAGGGTGATTCGGACGTCTCTGGTGCTGGTGTACGTGAGCCCCAGCCCGTGCAACTAGATCTCTATAGATGCTAATAAGATATGGCTAGATGATGATTAGCTATTACCTCGGTATGTACCAATCTTCCCTGTCGTCCTGCAACCGTGTCCAGCAAGACTAACAACCTCCAAGCCGCCGCAATGTCGACAATGTATTTCCTGATCATCTTCGTCGGCAAGTTGCCTCCTGTAGAGAGAAAGACATCGCGGAACTCGGGCCTGTTCCTGTTCTTCCATTCCTTCACCGACTCAATCAACACCTTCCTCGACACCGCCCTCATCTTCGCCGCGGCCATGCTCGGTGCTGCCGTCGTCCGTTACACATCTGTCATCCGCCACCCAGAGCGTGACACCTCAGTCTACAGTCTCGTGGGCTCCGTCTACATGTCTGCGTTCTCTATATACCCTGCCATTGTGCTACAGACCGTCGCCGACGGCCTCCGCAAGCTGTTCCTGCGCCAGTTCCTGTGGCTCGTCGTGATTGTGCTGGCCATCGTCGTCGAGGTCCAGTACCGCACCGCCGACCCGTGGCAGTACGACACCAATACGGTGCAAGGGGCGCAGGCAGCCTTTGTGCACATGCGCGAGGCCGCGTGGAATATGGCGTGCGACTCAGACGAGAGGAAGCTCCGTCTGATCAACATGTTGACGGCTGCACACGTCTTTCTGGGCCTGAATCTCGCCTGGTGGCTGTATTACTTCCTCGCCTCCTTCGTCCCTCGAGGAGTTGTCGCGAGAAGGGATAACTGGAAGGCCTGGAGGATATTTACCCGGATCCGTCCGTTCTTACGCCTATTTGCAGGAGTTGTTTCCCTGGCCGTAATGTGGACCATGCTGGGCATCTTTTCCAATTACCGAAGCGAGATGGCAGCCCGATCTGGCTCAGACAACAAGGATGGGTCGTGGACATTTGGCCAGGTGCTGGCCTTGGCCACCTGGATGCCGGTTGTCATCGATATCGCGGCGATTTATATACGTAAGTGTCGATAGCATAACTTTGATACTCGGCTGCTAACTCATCTGTGTATTAGACGGCCCTGAGATCGGTCTCAGTATGAAGCTGAGCAGGACATGGAAGGTTGTGCGGTCAAGCGCGAAGGTAGTGCTGGACAAGAAGAACGGCTCTTCTCCGTACTCGAAGCTGTCGCTCTCACCGGCGGATACGCATGCTTTTATGGCTCGATCCTACGAGGAGCGCGGCTCTGACGAGTATGATCATCAAGATAGTGAAGGGGGTAGACACACATCTGGAACAGAGCCAAGACATGAGGCAAGGCATGGGCCACGGTATGAACCAGCTCAGAACTCAAGACACGAAGAAGCCAGTGAGTCAAGGGAGAAAAGAGAAAACTCTAACTGAGAAATGAATGTCGGATGCATTAGAATGTCACATGGATGGATACCCACGAGGCATAACAACATATCAACATACGATACTCTCACATTATGTCACATACATTCCTGGCGTCACCAGCTAGGCATCGTACATTGATTTATGAGGGAGGAACTCGTGAAAATGATGTGGACTATGGCAATTTCACCCTTTTACTCTCTTTAAAGGATCTTTGCTTGACCGCGATAAAAATTCTCAACATATCAAAAACGATTGAGCGTTATGTAGACATGATCTTAAGTGAGGAGATCCGGGGTCAGACGGATGAAGATTAAAAGTATGCCCGTACGTCTGTGTCTAAAGTTGATATGGATGAATGTTTTGCCAACTCAAAGCTCAATGGGAGTTCGCTCCACAACGAGTTATTCTCAACCTAACACTGCTAAAGGGCGAGAGCTAACCCCAGATAGGCAGCCAAGACACAAGTCGTGCATTAGCGTAGTTTTCACTTACACGTCCAACTCCGTACATGGCTGTCGCTTTCTCTCAACTACGAACATCAGCATTGAGGCTGTAAGTAAACGGTGTTTTCGGTTCATATCTTCAGATGCTCTGATTACAAATGTAGTCCTATTTGCAAAATGGTGACGAGTTTCTCCGAAAGAAAACCAGTGGAGATATAAAAGCCCTGGCAACTTAGACTCCAGCCTTCGATCGTTAGCATATGGGCGATATCTACTTGTACATGACAATGGCACAGGCAGCGTCCCTATCATCACCACCTGAGCGAGCGGACAGCAGCACAACGTCGACCATGTCATCGAGAAACTGCGGCCTACGGTCTTCAGCTCGAGTTGATGATGCCTTAGTAATCGACAACCTTTCACCGAACCTCCATGCAGTTACCGAACTTGCAAACACAGTCGACGAATCCATCCAAGCACGAATCGAGCGCCTCGGCCGCGAACGCCCCCCATTATTCACGAACTGCTGGAGCGAGATAGTCTTCGTCTTCAGCATCTCCATGTCCCAGTTCCTGACGGAATACTTTGTCTCGGGCTTCACCGTCATCCTCCCCACGCTGATCCGAGAGCTCGATATCCCGCAAGCAGCCAGCGTGTGGCCGGCGACCGCCTTCTCCCTCGTCATCGCCAGCACCCTGCTCGTTTTTGGACGCCTGGGCGATATGGTAGGCGGGTATCCTGTCTTTATGTGGGGCCTTGCCTGGCTTCTTGTCTGGAGCATCATCACCGGGTTCAGCGTCAACCCGCTGATGCTCGACTTCTGCCGCGCTCTGCAAGGGCTGGGAGTCGCGGCATCCTTGCCTACCGGGGTTATGCTCATGGGGTCGCTGTATCGTCCTGGGCCGCGAAAGAACCTCGTCTTTGCAGTATACGGCACCTCTGCGGTATTCGGTTTCTTTGGTGGCATTCTCATGGCAGGTGTCGTGGGCCAGTTCATGCGCTGGGGGTTCTACTTCTGGATTGGTGCTCTCCTGACGGCCTTGACTCTTGCAACCTCGGTCTTGTCCATCCCCCGCCCTCATGTGAAAGAACTATCCCCAAGCAAGGTCAAGATGGACTACCCTGGCGCCGTCACGATTGTCTCTGGCCTCATCCTCGTCGTCTTTTCCATCTTGCAATCAGCACACGCCCCCGCAGGCTGGAGAACACCGTATATCCCAGTCTGTCTCATACTTGGTGTCTCGTCACTCCTTGCTGCAGCCTACATCGAAACGCGCGTGTCGGCTCAACCGCTCCTGCCGGCCTCGATATTCACGACTCCTTGCATGAGCTCTCTTCTTTTCGCCCTCTTCCTTCTCTACGGCACTTGGGGCATCTTTTCCGTATACAGCACGCTTTACTTCCAGAACGTGATGTCTGCCAGCCCGCTGCAGGTGGTGGCGTGGTACGTGCCTCTCGGCCTTGCCGGCCTCATTCTCAGCGTCATCGAAGGCTTCGTCCTGCATCTGGTTCCAGGGCGCCTACTGCTGATCATTTCCGGTCTTGGTGCAGTAGGGTCGCAGCTGCTCATAGCTCTAATTCCGCCTGGTGGAGGCTATTGGCCATGGGTCTTTCCCGCAGTCATCCTCAGCACCGTCGGAATTGACTTATCTACAATTTTGATGACGGTCTTTGTGACCACGACGTTTCCAACAGCGCAGCAGGGGCTGACTGGAAGTGTGATCAACTCTGTATTGCAGCTCGGTGTGGCCTTTGTCCTTGCGCTGACAGACGTTATCCAGTCAGCAACGGTTGATGAGGCAGGGCTGGCAAGGAGCTATAAAAACACGTTCTGGTTTGGAGTCGGCGCTGCTGTCGCAAGTTTGCTTATCCTGGCCATCTGGGGAAAGGTGCCCAAGGCCAGCAGTGATCTGACCGCGGATGAAAAGGCAGAACTGCTGGAAGAGGCGATGGCTGAGCAGCGAAGGCAACTAACTGGGTGAGAGAGAGACGCATCGACTTATCCATAGATTCATAGATAGACCTCTGTTTACCAATACTGGTTGTACCAGGCGGCACTTGCCTGGCGATTGTCCCATTCCCATTGGTACTTTCATGGTCGGATGTTGTCCAGGTGATTGACCAGGCCTGCGTAGTCACAATGAGGAGGCGGCAGATCGCCACCGCTGCAACAAGCAATGATCATGTTCGCCCTCCAGCTATGCTATCAACCAATCGCTGCCCATATCTTTTATTGCTTCAATCCAGTTCCTTTCGCGCCCCTCTTCATTCTTTCTCCCATCCCATATTGTTCTCAATACTCCAAGAGCGTCTCTGGTAAGGCCCCAAGGCTCCACTGCCCAAAGCTCTTGGAATCTCCTCGTTACCCAAACACGATTGGCAAGATCGGCTGTTTCCAAGCCCGCAATAAATGCTGGCCACGCTGTTGCTGTGAACAATGCATCACCACGCTGCATGTATGAGAGATGGGCGATGATCTCGGCTGCGAGAGTTTCCAGATCATCGGGTAATATCGTGCTGGGCCATAGCGCTAGGATAATGCGTGAGAGATAGACACATACGGCTGCTTTATGTGCGGACGCGATTTCAGTCCGATGGAATACATCTTCAGCCGGTGAACGTGGCTGTAAATCCACAGCCCATTCAACTGGATCAAAGGACCTCGCGGCATATAAGATATGAAGCGCGTCGTGCTTTTTTGAATCGATCAAGGTGTCCGGAGATGCGGGAAATTCTTTCTCCTCGAAAAGGTGAGCCCCTGCCTGCATCAAGGGAAGGAGAGCTGCCGGAAATGATGAGCAGTGGTTGCCCTCCACATCTTGTAGTAGCGTGAGGGTAGTCATTGATAGCCCATCACTGTGCCTCAGACAAGAACTTGCGAACGATGACCCGAGAAAGTCATACCTAGGGCATGTCAAGTAAGGAACCATAAGTTACTGGAAAGGATGGCTTACACTAAGCAATTAGACACCAACCAGGTGCGTAGTGGGCTCCATGTAGTATCCATCACCGGAGCGGATAGGGCCATCTTGTCAATGATTGTTCTTGCACCATCGACGTGAGATCTCCAATTATCTCGCCCAGAGTCGATGAGCTCGAACCCAAGGAGGAGAAACACCACCGCAAGGAGCACATCAATATCCACCGAAGGCAGGTTTTCGAGAGCAGGCCTCAGCAGATGAAGTGCTTGTTGCTTGGCTCTGAGCGCGTCATGATAATACTCTAGAGGAGCTGTCCCGCACGAAGCGGTCGATGAAGAGCCTGGCGAGCTTGTGGTGCCTCGAGTCGAGGCTGCCTCTGTGACCATACTCGAGGACCTTGATGACCGTTGAGTTACGTTTGACATGTGCAAAGCGGAATTGGCGACGATTGTCTGCAACAAGATGGGGTGGTTGAGTGCCATCGGAATAAGCTCGCGGAATAAGTTATGTTTGGGGGTGTCATAGACAACGAGGTCTCTGCACACATCACTCCCGACTTTGACCGAAAATTATCAGCACAAGAGCTGTCGAACAGATCCAGGTTAACTCACAGTAGCTCATATATCTCCTTGACCGATAGCCTACATCATGCGCAAGCGGGTCTATCAAAGGATATCGAAGGTGCGTTTGGTTCAGCCGGGGTGCCACCTCTGCTGACACTTTGGAAAGACATGGCGTTTGTGAGTTAGCGCTGGCATTTCCGCTCTGGACTTTGGTCATTGCATCGGACGCGACGCCGGCCAGTCTCCCACGACTCGCCATACCGGTCTCCCACCGCAACAGACGGCCGTAGCCTAGACAGCTTTGGCCTCTCCTGGTGCATTTGAGGCATTGCGGGAGGGAGCGGTCGCATTTCAAGCGGCTTCGCCTACAGTTGTGGCATGCCTCCAGATTTGCTGTCATAGCTGGGGCTGTTGATATGCAAATGTCGGAGAGCAGTTCTTGAAGATGATGAAGCAAGTATTTGGTTTGGTTGTCGTTGCCCCAAGATTCAGATTGAGCAAAACCTCTAATAGGCGGCGCTGAGTAATACTAGTCCATAGTGATGTGGGTGACTGACAATCAGCCCTGGAGCGCTTGACGGCCCCTCCGGCGTACTCCACCTGGCGCTGATGACCCCTAAACTGACCCCCCAAACTGCCCCCCCAAACCGCCCTCCAATGCAATCCATAGATGTCGTTCGTCACGTCACACAGGCGGCTCAACTGCAGATTGGCGCAATTGATGAGAGGGACGTACCGAGATAAATTAATGCATAAAAGAGCCCCTCGCCCATCCCATTCTTGGTTCTCACTCTTCATTCACCCAATACGCCTCGAATCCATTCCACCCGGCCACAATGGCGGACAATCCCATCCTGAGCTACCTGCCTCACGGTTGGACCGAAGAAAAGTACAAGAACGCCAGCGATGCAGATTACGAGGCGCTTACCGAAGAGGTCAGTCCTGGGCGGTAACAGATAAAACGACCCATGATCTAACAGATTTGTCAGGAACTGCAAAAGGTCATGGACCGCACTGCGGCCGAGACTCACATAGAGACACTTGAATGGGTGGACAAGAAGAACGAGGAGCGAGCTGCCCGCGGCGCGCGCCCCATTTCCCTTCCGCAAGAGACCGACGCCCCAGAGACAAGCGAGGGCTCGCCAGACCCTACCGCAGAGAACTTGCAGATCCTCGTGCAGCGGGCGGAGGCCGAGCACTGGGATAATTTTGGGTTCTGGGCCTTCCGCGTACACTTTTCCGACCCGGATCTGTGGGAGGGCTTTGAATCTGGCTTCTTCCATCTGCTCAACGAGGGCATTGCCGCAGCGCCGGCTGAATCCGGCATGAGCCGCCTGGACGACAACGTCATGGTGCGCTTCGTGTCGGATGAAGACATCGCCAACCAGGGCCCCGAAGGCGTCTCGTACGCTTACCAGCTCTGCATCGACGAGGAGCAAGGCCCCGAAGACGACGAGGACGCGGACGCAGAGGGCTGGCCGGATGCGCCGGAGCCGGGCATGGTGACGAGCATGTGCCTCATGGTGGACGAGGAGTGCATGCGCTCCGTGGTGGACAGGACGCCCGGCTCGACGCCGTTCGTCAAGGCCGTCGACGCCTCTCTGCATCGGCCCGAGGGCAAGAAGCTGCCGTATTCGGGGTGCTTCAAGGTGGCCGTCAGGAGTCTGATTACCAGGTTCTACGCGGCACTTCTGCTGTACGACCCCGCCGACATCGCGGCCACGGTCCCAGATAGCGGCGTCTGGACAGACATCGGCCCTTTTGACCGTGACAGGGAGTCGAGAAAGCTAGAGAAGTTGAGTGCCGCGAGGGAATGAGCCACTTGACTCCACATCACTGAATTTCCTGATTTTAACAAACAGTTGTTCAGTCGCTCATGTTATGACCTCAGATCACCAGTTTACTAGCCGTGCTATCATGCATTGAGTGCAAGCGAGTTCAATAATATTCTACATGTGAAATAATCATTACATCCGCCTAGGTGATCCAAGCAACAATCACCGCGAGGCTGGTAACAACACTCGACCTGCCCTTGAGATCTGTTGTGCATTTCATTAGCATATGTGCCCGCGAACGGTCCCGAAGTACACTTACTCTGAACAATCTTGTTTCTTTGCAGCGACTTGTAGAGGGCATACGGGCCGCTGCCGCCAGACCACGACGTGATCTCCTTGTCGAGCTTGGCCTTGACAAATGCTTGGAGATTGTTGTCAAACTCCTCAAAGTACACCTGGTACCAGGTTTTGTGCAGTGACGCGAAGCTAGAGCTGCCGGGTCCCGTCACCTTGGAACTGCCGTCGAGCGCCTTCCAAATCGTTTGCTGGACCTCGTAGCCATGCTTCAACGAGGCCTGAGCCTCTGGAGAATTCAGATATGGCAGGAGTGACTGATCCAGGTTGTTGAGGTAGGCCATCCTTGTTGCCGGGCTGGCCTTGTTCCAGCGGTTGTCGCTGATGATGTTTGTATGCAGGGCCCACGCCGACGTCTTGAGAGAGTTGGTCTGCGCATCGCAGATCAGGAGGTTCGTGTAGTCCGCATTGTTCCCCTTGCTCCCGAGCGCGTGGTACAGTGCCTCAAGCGGCGTGTCCCCCTCCAAGCCGGCCGGCCGCGCGATGCCCAGGTCCTTCCACGTCATGTGGACGTACCCGCTGTCGCCAAACACGTCCTCCCAGTCGTAGCCGGCCGCCACGCCCGAGGGCGCCGTCCCGTCGGGCAGCTTGTTGTCGATCATGGACTGCGCGAACATGGCCGGCGTCTGCAGCTCCGTGACGTGCTCGGCGACGTACTTGCGCGCGAGCTGCCGCGCGGCGAAGGCGCCGGCGTTCTTGAGGCAGATGGCCGTCTTCTTGACGCCGCCGTTGGCGTAGAACTGCCGGCCCTTGGCGGCGAGCTGCGCGACGTTGTAGTACGTCGACGCCGTCCAGCGCGTGCGCCGGTTGTTCTTGAGCTTGACGACCGTGGTGCGGGCGCGAGGCGCGAGGGCGGCGGAGACATGGTTGTCGTCTTGGTGGTGGTGGTGCTGGTCCGGGCGGAGGCTGCCGGCGAAGTCCCACGTCAGGCGGATCTCGCTCAGCAGGTGTTGCACCTCGGGGAGATCGGGCTCGAGGATGGGGAAGCAGTCGTGCTCTCCGAGACACACCTGGCTCAGGGTGCGGTTGTTGACGCCAGCCGCACGATCCCAGCGGCGGTCGTACCTCAAGGCGAGCAGTTCATCGACGATGTCGACACTGCGTTTCATGTTGTCCGGAGATGCATCGTTGGGCACAACGAAGACGTCGTCTTCGTACCAATACAGTTCGATGATATCTGCTGGGTTCCCATCGTCGTCGTAATTGTTTGTATTGGTGTCTTGGATGCTGAGCGGGTAGTCTCCGTCGGAGCTTGCGCAGAAGTTGAGGCTGCTGTCGTCATCAGGAAGCTCCTCTAGCGGCGCATCGCAGCAGTAGAATGCAGACCCGCTGCCGCAGAAGCTGAGCTGGGTGGGGTCCTGGGCGATAATCTGTTTTCCGGCTGGGCACCCCGTCGGACAAGTGAATGGGTGGAGGAACGAGTGCTCCTTCGAAGTCCACCCGCAGTTCTGAAACGGCGGTGGCTTGGTGCAGCAGAAGGACTTGTAGCCCGAGATACAATATGATTCACCTCCGGCTCCCAGTGAATCATACGTCTCTTCATAGCGATCCCCCTCGTCGCACCCATAGTGCTCGCCCACACGGCCGTGCTTGCCACAGAAGGGGGCGGCGCCCTCCCACTTGCACTGCCCGATGCCGGCATCTGACTTGGTCTGTGTACAACATAGCACCTTGTGGCCGGTCCAACACTCAGCGCCAGTTGCACTGGAGTCGGAGGAGACTTGCACCTCGCCGGAATGGCATTTCCCGTTGCAGAACGGCGCAGTGCCGCGCCACACACAGGTTGGGACCTCCTGGTCGTTGGGGCAGCAGTAGTTTCGTGTCTTGTCCTCGCAGCCAGTGTAGATGCCCGCGTTTCCGCGATTCTTGCCGTCGCTGCGCTGAGCCGGGACCGAGCCTGCTGGACAGTCCTTCCCGCATTCACCCCAGATACAAGTCGAGAGAGTGTCCTCTTTCTTAGGATTGCCACCGCCGCCGAAGAGACTGCGTTGAACAAGGCCGTTGGTCTGGAGGTAGGCGTCTGCTGCCATGCCCTCGCTGGTGTCTGTGGACACGGCCCAGACCATGGTGCCGCCGAGACATTTGCCGTTGGCATAGTCAATCTTCATCTGGAGGGTTTCCTTGTCATCGTACGAAACCCACTGGTTGGTGTCCCAGACCAGCTGCTTAACGGCTGCTTTCTTGTCCAGAGTCGGCGTCGCACCACCGGCTAGGATGTCTTGAATCTCAGAGTACATGAGAGTCTTTGAACGCGTTAGCTAGTACGCGAAGAGCGTTGAAGTACTCGCGGTGATTTTGACTTACACCTGCGCTGGCCGAGCATTTTCCAGGCTTGCCACCGCCGCTAAACGGGCATCCTGGAGACGTGCAAGAAGGATCCGTGAGGGTGAAGCTACGACCGTAGAAGCCTAGACCCATGACAATCTTGTCGGGGTCGATCTTTACGTTTAGAAAGTCAACATTAGTATGAGCGACTGCTTCTTCGACATATGATTGAACACTAACGCTGTTTCTCCAAAACAAGTCCATGGTAAGATCGATTTCAGTCAGGTTGGTGTGGGCATTGACAACAGGGCCTATGAAGCGGTCCGTCGAGTCCCACGTTCCGTGCAAGTCGTAGGTCATGACGTTGAACCAGTCGACAACCTTCTCCATGGCCACGATGTCAAAGTTCTGCATGTACCTGGAGTAAATGGCAGTAAGTAATTGTTGTACCAAAAAGAAGAAGAAAAGAAGAAAAGACCGGGGAGATCCTTACCAGTAACTTGATGGTAGCGTCAAGGTAAGACCGTAGTTGTGGCCGCTGCCGCCCAGAGCAGACTTGAGGTTCTTCAAAAATGAGACGTAATTCTTGTAGTCGTCCGGCTTGCCGGAGCGCTCCTCGGCCACCGGGTACTCCCAGTCGATATCAACGCCGTCGAATCCATACGTCTCCATGAAGCTCAGAAGGGAAGCAAAGAACGCAGACTGAGCACTGCTAGACCCAGCTAGATCCGAGAAGGTCGTTGCCGTGGGCTGGTCGGCGTCGTTCATGGACCAGCCTCCAATAGAGATCCAGGTTTTGAGACCAGGATTGAAGTCCTTGAGACCAGTGAATCGCGGATACAATTCGGTATCAGCCTGGCTCATTGGCGCGACCTTGAACGATTTTGGATCGACAAAGGCAAAGGCAAAGTTGAGATGGGTGTAGGCACCAACGGGGATTTGCTCCGGCATCATGCCATTGCAGGCCCTACCAATGGACCAGCCCTCATAGTACCCAATGGACCGCTTGTTTGAGCTGCTGCCGCCGCAGGAAGGCTTGGTGACCTTTTTGGTGCCGCAAAAGTCGTCTGTCGTTCCGCAGAATCCAAACTTGCTGCAGCACACGTTGAGAGGGCACTTCTCGTTCTGCGACCACTGCGCACCCCAACCCGGGTCACATGGGCTGTTCACTCATCAGCCTGAAGATTATGACTCCGTAGCAGTTTCACTGAGCTGTTCCTACCTCTTTTGGTCGCAAGTAGAGATGCAGTCCTTGCCGCAGAAGTCAGGGCCCAAACCGCAGACACCGGACTTGCTGCAACATCCAATTCTGCATGGCTTTGAAGCGGAACTTAATCATTCAAATAGTTAGCTGTTTCAGTTGATTTCGAAACATGCGTGTTCGGGAAAAGCTTACCAGGTATAGTCTTCAGCTGATGAAGGGTCCTGTGAGGCAATGCTCAGCACCGCCGTGAAGAACGCCGCGAAGACCAACGCAACCTTCATACTTGCGCAATTTTCAAATGAATAGAGTTTCTAATAGCAAATTGTACAAATGATCAGATCTCGAAGGGACGTTCGTTTATTCAACCAAAAGAGCCAAGATTGAAAAGGAGGGAATGAAGCCCATCAAGTGCATGGATCCGATCTCGGTCCCGCGGACTTTGTTCCGCAGCCGCTTCATCTCCATGCTACAATGCAGCGTATCGCGGATTTTGATCTCAGATGAGCACTGTCGTTTCGAGCTGATAGGTATGTGCACAAGGCTACAGACGGGACGACTGAACAGTTAGGGAGGTCTCGTGTGACACTCTAATCAAGCTTTTTAATTGCAGATAAGCACTAATACCAATAATGCAACGGCAAGGGTAAGCGGTTGCTGACTCACTGTCATTGGAGGGGAAATGATCCCCTATGCAGGTCAGTCCAATATCACCAGATCTGCGACCTCTTTTCCCGATGCTCGAAGTCCTAGACATTCTGGTTGGACGAGACTGACGAGTCTGACATAGCAGTGTGACCCTAATGCAGGAATAGGTCATCTCCACCAGATCGTGTATATGCAAGGTAAGAGCCGTGCCGAGTGGAGGCTGCACAAAGTGTCGTTAAGACGATCAACGTCTCGGTCCGATTGGTTATGATGAAGTCTGACGGTCTAATTGTCTTTGCTCCCTGCTAGAAGCGGTTTCGGATCGGAGATTACTCGTTGGTCCTGGCCAACAGCACATGCAACCTGAGCAACTTGACTTTCATGGTTGCGATCGAGGGTCAGATGCAAAGACTCCCCTCTGTCCTGGAAAGTGTGTGCTTGCGTCCAATTTTTAAACCAAGTGTCTATCAGGCAAGATACAGAGAGAGGAAGAGCGGACAACTTTCCATTCTCACATTTCCACCACAGGTCGCCATGCTCGGCCCGTCATCGACACTCGCTAGCCTTGTGCTGTGCTTGATTTCATTGAGACTTGCACAGGCGGACTTCGTCATCTTTGAACCAGGACTTCTTGTCAATACCAGCACTCCTGTTGCAGCGGGAGAGGTCTCGCAACAGTGTATATCTGCCTTGGAGTCAACCATCACTTGCGATCCGTATCTTCGTACAAGCGTTCTTGGCGACAGCATCTCTTACTTGGCACCATCAATCTTGGATGGCTTCTGCACCTCATCATGCGGCCAGTCCCTATCCAATTATCACCAGTCGGTCCAAAGCGCCTGCGGTGGAGGGCCGCAGCTGTGGCAAGGAACTCCGGCAACGCTATATGGAGACCAGGTCTGGGCACAATACAACATTACTTGCTTCAAGGATTCCAAAGGCCAGTACTGTCAAAGTAGGTCATATCAAAATTTCCCTCTGAAGTAGCATTGAGAAATGTAAAATCTGACCGACGCCCTTTACAGATGCGATTGCCAACCTCACTTCTCCTGATAGCGACCAAGACGCATCTATCCTGACTCTTCCAAAGGCGGCTCTCTGCTCGGAGTGCGTTCTCAAGCTTGGTCAACTCATTCAATCGACTGCCTTCAGCAATTACGGACTCAAGATGGCTCAGGAATGGGCTTCCATCCAGAGTACCTGCGGCGTGACGTACCCCACTAATGTCCAGCCCATTGCTGCCAACCGTACTGACATTCCCGGATATGCACCTTCCGGGTACCCGGTCGCGGAGTGCGTTACCGGAAAGTCGTATACAGTCGTTGGCGGTGATGATTGTGGCAAGATTGCCTCTGCCAACAAGGTCCCGCGTGGTGCGCTGCTGGCTGTCAACAATGTCTTGCCAGACTGTTCTGATCTTCAGAGTGAGTCTCACCCACAAGAGCCAGCATTGCCCTTCCTCCACCTATTGTTACAGAAAGGTACTCATGCTCATCTACTCCTAGTTGGTCAACAATTGTGCTTACCGAACCCGTGTACCCTTTACAACGTTCAGTCTGGGGATACTTGCGGAGCAATCACTAGCTCGCAGAATCTGACTCTCACTCAGCTGCTGTCCTGGAACGCTTTCATTAGTCCAGCGTGTACCAACCTGATTGCTGGAGACAGCCTCTGTGTCTCTCAACCCGGCGTGGTTTATACAGGGACCGCCATTCCTGACGCAACTGCCACCCAAACGGGTGTCTACGCAACAGCGACTGTGGCACCGCCAGGTCCCGTTCCGCACGGTACAACTGCGCAATGCGGCAAGTATGTAATGTTTTGGTCACACTTATTAGTATGGGGTAAGAACTGTGGTTAACATGTTCATTTAGATACTACGGAGTCAAGACCGGTGACTATTGTCAACTTATTGCAATCAACAATACCATCAGCGTTGACCTATTTGAGGCTATCAATCCGTCTATTGACACTGGCTGCACGAATCTTGTCCCTGGGTTTTATTACTGTGTCTTTCCAGTATTGGGTTGGAATGAGACAACCTCGACTACTTCGACCTATGTTACTCCTCCAGCGCCCACACCAAGTGGGACAACAGGAAACTGTTACGAGGTGGGTGGTTTTGCCTTCTATTTCGTGCTTACCAGCCAGTTATTAACTTGACACAGTGGCATATTGTTGTTTCTGGGGATGATTGTTCCAAAATCGAGGCAGAATATGGTGTTTCGATCGACCAGCTACGACAGTGGAACCCTCAGCTCAAGTCGGACTGTTCAAACCTACTACTAGACGATGCCTACTGCGTTCACGGAGATGCTGCTACCGCCACGTCGACTTATGTTACCCCTCCTGCCCCTACGCCGAGCGGGACGACAGGTAACTGCTATCAGGTAGGTGTCTGCTCTTACAAATTTTGAAGGAAGATACATCTGCTTATAAGTAATACAGTGGCATGTCATTGTATCCGGAGACTACTGCGCCAAGATCGAGTCCGACTTCAACATCACTTTCGCGCAGCTCCAGAAATGGAACCCGCAGCTGGACAATGACTGCACCAATTTGCTCCTTGATGAAGCGTATTGCGTCAAGGGTGACGACAGCACTACTAAGAGACGGATTAATTTGCCTGCGCGTATGCCCGCGGTGGCAACCGCTCTCGCCAAGTCGCCCTCTTGTCCAACTTGTATAAAGCATTGAAACTCTCGGTAGCCTTATCATTAGTCGAGTATGTATCGAGTTATGAGTGGTGAGCTCATACGGATTATAGTATGCTCTTGTATTGTCGCGGCGGTGTCGTAGCCGACCGGCACCGTGACTTACCATGCTCTTGTGAACCACGATGAAGATTAGAGGCCATTGAACAGAGGCATTTAGACTGATAGAATAACGCTGCACTGCCGCCCTGGGCGGCTGGGTCAGTCTATGAATAAATCTGAATTTGAATACAAACACCACTCTTGTCCCATATCACATCACTGCTTAGAGCAGACATAATATACTCTTCTATTTTTAATAGCCTACGAGGTAGTCCAGATCACTCTTGGATGGCCACAGGTTGTCTATCTATCACTGCCTGGGGTATTTGATAACACCTAGTTGTTGTACGAGACAGCAAACACCTTGAAGCGCTCTTTAGAACAGCCGCCAAACTTTACGGTCCCTGGGCTGCTGTTTCCAGAGGCCAGAAGACTGACGAAGGCTTTATGAGAGCCAACTGCGACACTGTATGACGAGCCAGCGGCCTGATAAGAGATGGTGAACTTCTGTGCCTTGGAGATATCCGGAGTCAAGGTGCCCAGGGCAAGGGACGACAGGTACTTCTTGTCCACCGCAGACTGGATCAGGAACACTTCGCTCTCGCTCTCAACTCCCTGGACGTGAATGATCCACCTCTGGCGGATGTTCTCGTGTGCTTGAGTGGCGGGGCTGGCGACAACTCGCTCCCCATCTGGGTTGGTCAGAGCGAGACCCGACATCTCAAAGGTGAGATAGCGGCCCTCCGTCAGGCGACCACGGACCTCCTTGAAGCCCTCCTCGGGGAGCTGAGTGAGGTTCTGATTCATGTTGTCGGCGCCATACGGAACGGGGGGCCGGGCAGTCTTGTGATCGGAAACGCACTTGGCAGTGCCTATGTACGGGCCGCTCAAGGAACCCAGCGTGAAGTTACCGGAATAAGCGTCCGGTGTATCTGCTTCCATCAATGGTGGGTCGACGTCCGAGATATGAGGAATTGAGTAATCCGGCTGCGACATACAATTGTCAGATCACATGGCGTAGTAGAGAAGGAGGGACTAGGTTGATGCTCACGTTGTCAAAGTCAAAGGCATTGACCAGATCAGAGATATGGCTTCGGCGCCAAGGGGTCAGCTCCTTACTCTGAACGCCGGAATAACCGTTCGCGGCAGCCCACTGCTCGACGAAGCGGATGTGCGAGCTGTGGTCCGAGTGCTCCGTGAAAACCTTGCCGCCGCGAGTCCAGGGAGAGATGATATAGCTAGGGACGCGGAATCCTGTGGTATTGTGAGTAAATGGTTCCGAGTGCGAGCGCGAGCTCAAGGATCTGCAAAGACTCACCTGGGCCTACTGGAGTATAGCCGTATCTCTTGTACGGATCCTCGAGCCACTCGCCTGCTGTTCCTTTAGGAGCAACAATCGGCAGTACATGGTCACTCCAGCCACCGATTTCTGAGCAGCAACACGTAATTGTAGTTAGTCATGGAGACCTTACCAAAGACCAATGTGCTGTTTCACACCCAAAGATCGGACTAAACTTACCGTCGTAGTTGATAAACAGTGCCGTGTTCTTGTAGGCGGCGCCAGATGTGACAGCGTCAACGACCTGCTTCTGCAGCCAAGCGCCTCCGCTAGGCAGGTGGGGAGGATGCTCAGAGAGTTCGGCGGGGCCGACGATATAGCTGACTTGAGGCAAGGTCCCGTCCTTCGCGCGCTCATAAAACGCATTGAGACCGCCATACGAGTTGCCCTTCTCTCTGAGAGCAGAACCGTTTGGCGCATTCTGGTACTGCACAAAGTAGGCAAGCATGTTGTCCTCAAAGTTGTCGAAGTCTTGGAAGACTTGCCAGCTGATTCCAGCCTCTTCCAGATATTCCGGGAATGTCTTCCACGTGAACGGGTAGCAGTTAAAACCCGGTGCCTCACAGCCTGCCTCAATTTAGCGGACTCCACAACACAAGACTCTCAGAGAGACCTAATTGACTTACCAGGAGTGGCATTGTTGTCCAGAATCATGCCTCCGCTTCCGTCTGGGTTGGTTGGGGTACCTGGGACGTTGACTGTACCGCTCATCCAGTGAATACGGTTGGGATCCGTGGCAGCAAGGATAGATTCCTGTACAAGGGAATGTTGTAAGTAAACATGGAGATTTCGTGAAACCTCTAAGAGTTAGACTCCACACATCCACATCTGATACTTACTGTGTACATGTCTTGGACTGTCCACCCATCCGCGATGTCCCAGTGAACCGGGATGTCCTTTCTCTTAAAGTATCCGTGGCTGAATGGTGTATTCTTTTCAACCCACATGTCGTTCAGGCCACCGTTCCAAGCATCATGGTTGCCCTGCCAGCTGTTACTACCAGCAGTGATGCACTGGGTGGCATCATCCCATTCGCCGCCGAGGTAGTTTATGTACCAGGGCTTGAGAACGTCTGCAGCAGAGGACTGGGATTTCGCAACAAGTCTGAAGCATTGTCAGTGTCCATGAAACAACAACTCAGACGGGTAAGGGTACCGCACTGTTCAAGCACATTGTGGCCATCAGGGTTGACTTGGACATTAGGGTCAGCAAAGTTGCGAGTGCCTGCCATCGTGCCAAAGTACTACAATTTTCATCTTGATCAGAATCGCTCATTACGCCGGAAGAGGGTATAGTCACATGATTGAAGGACCTGTTCTCCTGCATGAACAAGACGATATGCTTGATGTCCTTGAGCGAGCCGGCGGCAGTCGCCGAAGCCGCAAGGGCGACGAAAGCCGTGGCGTAGCGATTGACTGACCGCATCGTGCTGTGCTTCTTGTGAGAGCACTAGAGCCGCCTATTGACAGAAAACACCCAAAAGACGAGCGAGATGCCTGCCATTAAATGAGGATCCGCGGACATTTCGGCACCGTACGTACGGCGCAGAGGTGGGTCGTGCAGCGGTGCTCCAGTTCCGGCACCCTTGCTCTCCAGCTAGCCATGTTGATCACTCACGGTGACGGACCTCGCTGTACGAGGTCGGTCGAGACACAGTAGCAATGAGGCACGTGGGCAGGGTCTTGGCAGGACTTCCGTAGCTTCTCGTAGCTAACGTGATGCAGTATGGGTTGAATCCACCCCTCAACTTTCAACCTACCAGATTGCCCGGATTTGACAATTGCAACATTTCATCTGGCAGCACGTGGTAGTCCTGGAGTGCCGCCTCGTTTGAGGCAATGATCCGGTATGTCAGATGTGCTCTGGAGTTGTCGTTATTTTGCAAGGATATGCGGTTTGCGAGCGTGAAGGGTTCCATCAAGCTTTACCAAGACCTGCCAAGAAGGTTCTAGCGGGGATGCAAAAACAAGGTCTCGCATCAATAGAAAGGACTGTGCCTCACGCTTGATATGCACGAAAGTCACTTAGCGTCGACATCAGATGAGCGCTGTGCTGCGAGGGGGAGAATTTGGTGCGTTCTGATCATTGCTTCATTTGAATTACGGGCATGCCTACTGGAGGCCAAGTCCAATCAAACCTCAACGTGCCTGAGGAGTGGTCCCGCACACCACCCGGCGTATTCCCCTGGTAGCCCCAACCCACATGTACAGGTCTGGAGATGATAGACAAGTGCGGATGACGGGAATACAGAAACTGTTAGCTTTGCATTTGACAGGCCCGTGATTGAATTTCTCTTTACAAAAATTCTTTGTTGAAAAATACCTGTTAGTCATCGCTTGACTCCCAAAGTTCAATTGCCCTTGATCCTCACCTATCTAGGCGTGTTGAGCATCAGTCGGCCATCAAGCTCCAGCCTGGCACCACCCCAGCATTCGAGGCAATGCTTCAGTGCCAGCAAGATACTTGGGTTTGAAAGCATGGGAGAGCCTCCCAGGAGGATCGTGTCTTTGATTGGCGCTGTCTTGCTATTGGCTGCCGTCCTTCTCACGCTGCACAACGTCTACTACACCTCACCGGCGCGACCTTGGCCCGATGTCTTCCTCCGCCCCGACGTCGGAGGTCATCTTTCGGATACTGGGCGGGGGCGGCTAGGGATAACCGAAGAGCAACTCTGGGAAGACCGGAACGGGCTACGCACCATCTTGTCTCCGGAACACCACATACATCGCGAGGCATCTACCATCAGGCTCAGGTGGAATATCACAATAGCTGACCTCGCCCCGGATGGCGTCAGGAAGCAGGTCTATCTCATCAATGGTATGTCGACCAGCTAACCGCCTATACACACTTGGCTAACTCCTGCGCAGGGCAGTTCCCGGGGCCGACTATCGAAGCCCGGTCAGGTGACGAGCTTGAGATAGAGGTCATAAACTCCGCAGATAATGATGAGGGCATATCTATTCATTGGCACGGCTTATCTATCAAAGGTTCGTCTCTGATCGAGCAACATCACTGGCCTCCTCCATTGGCGTAACCTTGAAACAATACTTACTGAGTGCTTGTAGGTGCTAATGAAATGGACGGAGTTATTGGCCTGACCCAGTGTGAGATCAGTAAAGGTCAAACATTTGTCTACAAGTTTCGCATCCAGGAGACTGAGTCTGGAACCTTTTGGTACGTTATTCGCTGCTACGATAGATATTCACCCTTAGACTCTAAGTTCTATCCTGTCTAGGTACCATGCGCATTCAAGTGTGCACCTTGCGGATGGACTGTATGGTGGCATCGTTGTACACAGACCCGTGGGCTCTTCAGGCTCCCATAAGCGCATCCAGCAAGACTATGATGCCGATCAACTCCTCCTTATCGGGGACTGGTACCATAGAAAGGCGCAGTCGGTGCTGGACTGGTATGAAGATACTCAACATTTCGGGTTTGAGGTGAGCGTATATCTTGTCCCAAGAGGAGAGGTAGATCCAACTAACACAGGTATCATGAACTAGCCAGCACCAGATTCTATTCTGATAAATGGAAGAGGCCATTTTAACTGCTCAATGGCTGTTAAGGCTTTTCCGGTCGAATGTGGTATTGTCGACAGACCGCAGCTGAAATTGTATGGCACAAGGACTAGGCTACGAATCATCAATACCGGGTAAGCTTCACCAGAGATTCAACTTTAGCTCTACATTTGCTAACACACCATCATAAAGAGCCCTCGCTGGGTACAATATTGCTGTCCCTGGTGCGAGACTGGATCTTATCGAGATCGATGGTGGGAACACTGTCGTAGACTCAACGCCATCCGAGTCACTAGGTGTGCTCTATCCTGGCGAGAGAATGGATATCATTGCGCAACAGCAGCCGCAAGCAACCACTGAAGGCACATTTATTGTTGCCCTTGACAGAGAGTGAGTCTATGCACTTCACTCGAGCAACCGCGAGGACATCATCTAACACATCCGCAGAAATCTGAAATTCAAGAACTTTGCTCTTACGCCAACCCAGACTTTCTCGCTCACTTGGGACTCAGCCACCGGCAGCACTTCCCCGAACTATAATAGCGATGCATCGAGCGTCGCTAAACACATCAACCTAGCAGACGCCCATGGCTCTGTACCATCAGAAATGCCACTCGCGACAACAGACGTTGCAGTATTCTACACCAGACTAGAGATACTGGCTTTTCACGAAAACGCACCTTTGGGAGTGGTGAACCACTCTTCCTGGTTCGTCGAAGACGCAAACGCCGCCCCGTTGCTGGGAAAAGATCGACATGAGTGGGCAACCACAATTACTCCGCCAGCTGTGTTTGGTGACCTCGAGATGCAGAGAGATGTGCCTTGGTATCGGCAATCCGGACCTGACCGGTGGATGGACATTGTAGTCAACAACCTTGACGAGAAAGGTCATCCATTTCATCTTGTAAGCCACCTCATTTGACTATGAACTTAAAGATTAGAGACATTCTTTCCTGACCTTCCCTGCAGCATGGTCACCAGTTCTATGTGGTGTCGTCACACATGTCGGCTGAGGGTCAATACGGAGCATACAACCCATTCGGCTCAAAGTCGGAGCCAGGCGGGAAGTTCAATCTCGACAGTCCGGTCCGAAAGGATACAGTCTATGTACCGAGGATGGGATATGTTGTGCTGAGAGTCAGAATGGACAATGAGGGTTTATGGATGCTGCATTGCCATTCCCTCTGGCATCACGGGGCAGGCATGGGAATCGCACTCCAAATTGGCGAACCCGCCTCGATTCACGCCAAGAACAAGGCAAAAGAGCTATGTAGAGCTTGAAGTTGAGAAATTCTGAACAGCTATTTGGTTGGCTAAACCTCAGAGCCCGGTTGATGCTCCAACTCTAACTCATTGCTGGCCAAGCAGCAGGCCTCTGGCTCTCAACTTCTGTAAGCACTGGCTTCATCGTCTTGGACGATCCGGGAACGACAAGTTCGCTGCCCGCCTAAGCCTTACTGTGTTTTCACCCGTAACATTAGGATCGGCACCCAAGAAGTTCATGGGAAAGCCCTGATCGAAGGGCTTCACACTCTCGAGGTATTTGACCTGATCAGCGGTCAATTTGATGCTGAGAGCTTGGATGTTGTCCTGCAAGTGCTCGACCTTGCGTCCTCCGACGAGAGGAAATACTCGGGGAGCCTTGGCGATGACATAGGCCAGTGCGATCGCGGTGACGGATTCGATGCCGTGCTCGGATGCCACTTTCGCCAACGCCTCGCTGATGCGGACCTCATCCTCTGTCTGTGTGACTTTCTTGCCGGGGTTTCCCAGCTGTCGAAGACCTTCGCCCCTAGCCTCGCGCTCCTTGAGCGCCTTCTTGGTCTGGAATTTCCCGCCTCCCAGCACATCCCAGGGCATCAGGGCCATGCCAAAGTGGCGTGCCATGGGGATGATGTCCCTTTCAAAATCCCGGATCATAAGGTTCCACCTTCCCTGATAGATGCTGAAGGGGGTCTTGCCGTGGTCGACTGCATACGTATTCGCGGCCGCCACCCACCAGGCAGGCGTGTCTGAGACGCCGAGATACATGACCTTGCCCTGCTCGACGAGCATGTGCAAGCTGTCCATCACCTCCTTCGTAGACGTGCTGAAGTCCCACCAGTGCATAAACAAGACGTCGATATAGTCGGTCTGCAACTTCTTCAACGAGTCCCGGACAGACATGTGAAGACTGCGGCGGTGGTTGCCGGCGTGGTTGACTGCGGTCCCCATCCCCGTCTCCCAACCGCGGTAGTCATTCGTGTACTTGGTAGAGATGACCAGCTGATCGCGATTGCCCCGGAGCCGCATCCACTCCCCAATCCAAGTCTCACTGTCCTCGTCCTGGTAGTTATTGGCGGTGTCGATGAAATTGCCTCCAGCCTTGCAATAGGCGTCAAGAAGCTTGAAGGACTGCTCCTTGTTCATACTGCCGAGGTCTTCAGCCCACTTCTCGCCAATCGACATCGCGCCCAGCACGAGAGGCGACACACGAATGCCGGCGGTGGTCGACAGCACCTGCATCCGGCCCAGCTCAGTGGCTGGCTCGGGGACTGTATCGTAGACACCCATGCTGACTGATCCGATGCTTTCTGGTCGTCGATGAGGACTTGAATGGTGGAGTTGTGTTCAATGTACGAACAACAGGAGAGAAGAGTACTGATGTCCACTGCTTAAGTATTGACCTTTGTCGGCGATATACTTGATGATCGGTGATAAGTGTGAAGGCAACGATCAATTACTGTTTATCTCCGTTTAGCAGGATGCATCCTCGAAGGTCTCTCACAGAAATCATGAATGCCTTCAAGCACCAAGAGACGACAGGGCCATTTCCCTGCGGTCTTAAAACAGGAATGTCGGACTTTACGGTGATTGGGTGCTAAAGGCCTCGCTGAAGCTGACTGGGTGGGGTCATAATGTGGGTTTCTGGTGAAATCAGAGTAATTAATCCTTTTGCGGAATTTAGCTAATCTGGACGCTTCGTGTTAACTGACTTTACGATCAACACGCCCGCATACGCCCGGTCTTGTAATGACCATTGCGTACCCCACACCAGCAATTGAAAAGCAGTGATCATATTGTGACTTCATCCTTGGAAAAAGCATATGTATTGTAGAGCCCCAGCGGCCATCAGCCAATTGCTCGCGAACAGGCCCAAGACTGCCAGCAGTGCATGCGTCACGTAGGATCGACATCGACAAATTGGATGGAAACCAAATGTAGAGGACACGAAAGTTGCGTCATGTTGGTTCAATATTGAATTTTGCCTAAGATCCTTGTCCCATGTCAAAACAGTCTTGCTACCTCAATCCAACCTAAAAGCCTGCCACTCGCTTGGCTGCGTTGAAAACTTTGCTGATCGTGCCATGTCCCTGCTTATGATCCGCGACTGTCTTCGATGGCTCTTGTGTACGGGAAAGGACATGCTCCCAGCAAGAGTCGTCAAAATCATTTTGACAAGCTTCACACCGTTGCATCTGCATGTTCCGGTCGTCCAAGTGATCTCTATCGACTGCCTTGTCCAGCATATAACCCTCTTGCCAGTCCTCTTCGGTCTCCCACCCATCCTCTTCGCTGGACGAATGCTCAGTCTCCCAGCCTTCGTCGTCACCTGTGTGTTGATGGTTCGGTCTGTCATCATTGCCACCTGAATCGCTATCGATTGCAAAGCCAGTATCAGATGTCTGATATTTCGAGTTCCTCAAGGCTGTCATACAAACATTGAGAATACGCAAGTTGTGTGACTGTGCATGTTGGGCGAATTCTTTCCAGTGAGGGTCATCGTTCTTGGGCGACACAGACCAAAGAGCATCTAGAATGATAGTAAGTGTATCGAGCATGAAAGCCCTTATGTGTAAAAGCTTTTGGAATTTTTGCCGAATCCATGGAGGCTCCTTCCCGTAATAATCGTGCTCTGTTAAGAGGCTAAAAGCAGAGCCCCCAGAGTGAATCGTGGTGTGGATGGCATCAATGTACAGAGACCTTCCAAGCTCTGCGGTAGTTGAGAACACACCATGATCCAGTAACAGCCGGAGAAGCTTTGTCTTTGAATCGAGATGGCTTTGGAGCTCCTTCGCGTGACTGATGACTAGGAATTTCAACCTCATCTTTTCAGTCTCCTTCCACTCACAGAAACCAAAGCCGACAACTTCAGAGCAAGGTAGAATGTTGCAAAGCTCTTGTAGTTGGCGTTCATCCCATGATAACAGCCAGTCACTTTGGGACAGAATTGCCCGCAAGATAACAGGGTGAACAAGGTAAGAATAATAGATATTATCCTGCCACCGGCCCAAAGATCCAGGAAAGCTCTCTGCTCCGTAGTCACCTTCCCGAGTCACTTTTATGAGCGCGGAGCACGCGCAGAAAGGGTCTTGTTCCGCGTATCGCAGCACCCTATGCGTGAGAAACTGAAAGTCATCGCTAAGCGCTTCAATGAGCTCGAAGTCTTCACGAAAGTTGTCGAGCAGAGCACCGATCGCAGATCTAGAAAGTCAGATTTCAGAAGCAAGACATGCTTCATTGTATCGACTTACAGATCCTCGTCATCCAGCGTCCCTCCATCTACACCAGCATCGAGAAACTGATCCACAATTGCAACCATCTTCTTTAGGCCCTCTTGAGCAACAGCTCTTGGTGCCCATCTGTATGCGGTTGAATTGCTCTAGAATTCCAATTAGACTGGAAGAAGACTCGCGTTTTCCAAGTCCTTACCGCAATGGTATAGTGCAATAAATTCCGGCCGTCCTCGCTGACATCAAATGGTGATGCGCGGCCAAGGTCGAATAATGAACGAATAGCGGCTAAATCCAAAGCCTTGCAAGCTGTCACAATCTCAGACTTTTCCGGGATGACGTTTATAGTTCGCATCGAGAATGCTGGCTTCGGTTGCGAAATTTCCCCCATAAGTTTACCGGTGATATATTTCAGAATGACGCCAGTTCCAAACATCCAGAAAGCTGGTACGTACACAACGGTGGTGTGTGATACCTCTTTCTGTGATTTCTGGACATCTAGCGAGACGTTCCCCGAATACGTGGTCGTGGTAGTGGTAATGATGATTTTCCCGAAAAGACTGATCCGAGAGAAAGTACGGCGGGTTGAAGTAGAAGAGACCTTTCTCCATTGCGAGGTCCACTCGCTTTCAAGACGTGACTGTCTTGCAGGTCTCTGAAGGTCGGAAGTATTCGCCTCCGTACGCGATTCTCGTTCCAGTGTCCCAACGGCATGAGAAGCCTTTCGAGACGAGCCGGCACGAGCATCGCTCAGGTCTGGGAATGCTTGTCGTAGTTCTTTTCTGATATTCCGGGATACTATGCCATCTAAATCATTGCTTAGGTCGGCAAATAGTTCAGTTTGCCGATTCATTGCCTTATTCAACAGATCCAGTGTGACAGACTCCGATCTGTTTGATTCCACTCGGATATGCTGTGTTTCCGAAACCATGGTCGCCATTATTGCGTTCATATGCAATGTTGTGGTCGAGATGTCGCTGCAGGTGGCGTTTAAAGTTGATGCCCTTGCTTCGAGACTTGCCAATACAGTTCGAAGATCAGAAATGGGCGGCTCGAGTGCCTCTTGTTTCAGCAAAATCTCCGAAATGGAGGGCTCCATCCTCTGTAGCAAGCTTAATTGTTCAGACTGAGATCTCCTGTTGATGGTTAGCACAGTCTTATCGACAAGAGAGGCGGAATGGAACAGCGTAGTCTTGCCTTGTCGCATTTGAGCAGCATTGCAATAACATGCTTTTGGCCCTCTCCAAACTACCGAGATGCTTCGAGATTTCCGGTTCCGTCAATGCTGCGCGGAATTGCTTCCACCTTCTTGTTGCCTTGGCCGTGTTGGGTGGCAGCTCTAGCTTCCGCACAACTTCCGTGAGTTCATGAATCGTCTTGGCGCAGAACTCCAGTTCCAGAGCCATATCCGGAGCTTCGCTCGCATAAGCAGACTATACCTCCTTAAGAAGCGCTGTCAGGATCAGGAGCTCCTCTGAAATCCTCCCGATCACTTGGGGTGCATCCCTAAGATCTTTGAAAAATCTGTGGAGAAATGCTGAACCCTGCGCCAATTGTCCGACAAAGCCAACCATCGAGATGACGCCTGAGGCGACGCCCAAAGCCTCAGCCATTTTTCTGCGGAGATGCTGGAAGAAACGATCTCAAATAAGTACCAGCAGCCGTTCTTGTTAAGGATAGCACAAATCAGGTCTCAGGTGTGTGCAGCTTGAATGGGAAGCTCAACAGTTTGAGATCGTTGAGAATGAGAGAGATTGAAAAAAAAAATGGAAGTAGGAGTAAATTGGTGCCTGATGTGGTCTGAAAATCTGCCTTGGGAAGAGAAAGTATTGGCAGTGGCGTGGCCCCCTGCTCGGGCTGCAGCATCCTTTCAACCAATGGCGATGGAATCGAGAACGACGCTGAAACAACGAGGTGTAATACATCTGCACCTCAGTCACCTAGTCACTGCCAGAAATCTGGGCAGAATCTTTCCCTCGGTTCGACGCCCTTGAAGAAGGAGGGCACATACACTTCCCTAGGGATCTGATGACGCTGACTACCAATGCATCATGGCCGGTGGTTCAAGGTATCTTATTCTTTCACCGCTTTTCGTGTCTTCTTCTACTGTCCCTTAATATGTTTCACATATCAAGATCCAAGCGAGAATTTGTCAGTCCTGAAGGAATGCTGTATTCCTCCTGCATCAGTTCCCATGGGTCCTGTAGGCTGGGTGACAACTCTGCTATGAAGTCGGGCGTAGTCGGAGTTTTGTGGGGATTCTCTACGGCAGCCCGGGATGATGCGCGGTTCATTCATGCGGGGTTGGTCACGTATGTCAGTTCATACCACTTGTAAAGCGAATTCAACACGCCCGAGTCCAAAGTTTCGGCTCAATGTGCTATGCAATCTTCCTTATTAGTGTTTGGTTCCTTTGAAATATAAAATCATGCAACTCAGGCTTGCTGCTGAGACAGAACCGCCCGATTCCGCCGGCACTACGCAGCGCAAATCTCCCATCGTGGGCGGCGGCCGCAATGCAAAGTATCGCTTCACCGTGCTCGCAGACGGCCTCCTGCGCTACGAGTGGGCGCCAGACGGCCACTTCGAAGACCGGCCCTCGGTGTTCGCCACCCAGCGGGACAAGTGCCCGACGCCGGAGTTCCGCGTGGCCGAGACGGACGACACCCTCGAGATCGCCACCGCGCGCTTCCGCCTCACCTACGACAAGCAAGAGTTCAGCCCGGGAGGCCTCTTCGCCGTCGTGAAGAACCACACGCAGAAGACGTGGCGGTACGGCGAGCCGCCGTCGCCGGGCGAGAACCTCGGCGGCACGGCGCGCACGCTCGACGGCGCCGACGGCGCCGTGGACATGGGCCTCGGCGTCGCGTCGCGCCGGGGCCACGCCGCGATCGACGACTCGCACACGATGCTCTTCGACGACGAGGGGCGGCCCGCCACGCGCCGCCCGGGCCCGGGCCGCGTCGACGGCTACCTGTTCGCCTACGGGTCCGACTACCGCGCCGCCGTGCGGGCGCTGTACGCCGTCTCGGGCCCGGCGCCGCTGCTGCCGCGCTGGGCGCTGGGCAACTGGTGGAGCAGGTACTACCCGTACACCGCGGCGGGGTACCTCGCGCTCGTGGACCGGTTCCGGGCCGAGGGGGTCCCGCTGTCGGTCGCGGTGCTCGACATGGACTGGCACATCGCCGGCGGGGACCCGCGCGTGAGGCGCTCCGGCGCCAGCGGGTGGACGGGCTACACGTGGAACCGGGAGCTGATCCCGGACCCGCCCGCGTTCCTCGGCGCGCTGCACGACCGCGGGCTCAGGACTACGCTCAACGACCACCCCGCGGACGGCGTCTACCCGTTCGAAGACCTGTACGAGCGATTTGCAAAGGCTACGGGCCGCGACCCGTCCGAGAAGGAGCCCATCCCGTTCGACGCCACGGACCGGCGGTACCTCGATGCGTACTTCGACGTGCTCATCGCGTCCCTGGAGAAGGACGGCATGGACTTCGTCTGGATCGACTGGCAGCAGGGGCCCTACTCGCGGCTCAGGGGCGTCGACCCGCTCTGGGTGCTCAACCACTTCCACTACGCCCACAACGCGCAGAGTCACAAGGGCCAGCACCGCCAGCACGAGCAGCCGCTCATCCTCTCGCGGTACGCGGGGCCCGGCAGCCACCGCTACCCGGTGGGCTTCTCGGGCGACACGCGCGTGACCTGGGCCAGCCTGGCCTTCCAGCCCGAGTTCACGGCGACGGCGGCCAACGTCGGCTACGGGTGGTGGAGCCACGACGTGGGCGGGCACATCGGCGGCGCCAAGGACGCCGAGCTGCTGGCCCGCTGGGTCCAGCTCGGCGCCTTCTCGCCCGTCGCGCGGCTGCACTCGACCAGCTCGCCGTGGGTCGCCAAGGAGCCCTGGCGGCTGCCGCGCGGCGACGCCCGGGCCGCGGTCGCGGGGTTCATGCGCCTCCGGCACCGCCTGCTGCCGTACCTGTACACCATGAACGCCCGGGCCGCGAGGACGGACGGCGCGGACGGCGAGCCGCTCGTCCAGCCGATGTACTGGGACTACCCGGACTGCGAGGAGGCGTACCGGTACAGGCAGCAGTACCTCTTCGGGTCCGAGATGATCGTCGTGCCCATCGTGTCGCCGCAGGACCGGCGCGTGGGGTTGGGCAGGGCGAGGGGCTGGCTGCCGCCGGGCAAGTACGTTGACTTCTTCACGGGGGTGGCGTACCAGGGCGGCCGGGAGCTGTGGTTCTCTCGCACGCTGGAGACATATCCCGTTCTCTTGAGCCAAGGCTCGATAGTACCGCTTGACCGGGCGGAAACTCCGGAGTTCGGGGCCAGGAACCCAGATGGCCTCGAGGTTGTCATTGTCGTTGGGGCAGAGGGGATATTTGATCTTGTCGAGGATGACGAAGAGACTGGCGCGAGGATGACAACGACGATTTATATTGAACAGGACGAAGGTCTTATCGGCATCCGCCCAACGCTAGGAGTTCCTCAGGGGTCAAGGGCTTCCAGGATTAAGCGCCACTGGGCACTGCGACTGATAGGGTTCCGGGGGCAATCTGAACCTGTGGAAATCATGGTCGGTCTCGCTAAGCCGACACATGCGCAAACGTCCCAAGTGGCCAACGGTCTTGTCATCGACATCGGGTACAAGCTTCCAGAAGACAGTGTCGTGGTGTTCATGAGCGACGACCCACAGCTCGCGCCCAACAATGCGGTCTCGCTCGTTCGCGAAGTCGTGGACCGCGCAGAGGTAGAGTACGACCTCAAAGACGCCATCTGGAAGCTGTTTGAGAAGCCAGATACTCCTCGGTCCACGCAGATATCCGGGCTGGAGGCGATCGACATGAGCTCCGAGTTGCGGGTGGCGATTCTAGAGTGCCTGCTGGCTGATGCCTGCGAGTAACTAAATGGATGCAAGCCGTCAATGTATGTTCGCGCTGGTTGCTAGTTTTCACAGCATCGGCAGACGTATCGTGTTGCATCAGCAGCCAAATCTCTACTTTTTTTTATATTCAAGTCCGACAGCTATCAAACTCGTACACGGCCTGCGGAAGGTACCCTATGCAGCTAAGACGCGCTTCTCCATCGAGATGGTGCCATAAACAGCACGGCTCAATGGACGCAGCGCTTGAGATAGCATCCTTGGACAACTGCAGGTACAAACAGAGATGAAATGCAAACGCAGAAAAGGAGGAAAATGCCAGCAACGCCCTGCGCTATGCAAATAATGACCATGGGGTAGGGTAATGGGGGAACAAACAGGGGGAAACGGGCCTCGAGACCAATTTTGATAATATAAAACAGTGTAATCAGAATCCGGATGCTAGGTATTTTGGGGGGCAGGGAAAGGGTATGCGCAGGATTTCTCATTGCATCGTCTCATCGAGATTCAAATCGCATCACTCTCAAAGCTCGTCATCATCGTCGAGGTTGTCTGCGTCGTTCGTTTACGGTGTTCTCGGCTTCTTCCAGTAATATTGCTGCAGAGACCCCACACTGTTTAGTCCACTTTTACACCTCACCAAGAAAACGAAGACCAAAAAAAAAAAAAAGAAAGGGAGACATACCTTGTGCTGCTTCCGGCAGTTCCTGAGGCTCGGCTTGCGCAGGCCGTCGACGACGGCGGCGCGGCGCGACTCGTCGCCGTCGCGCTCGGGCACGTAGTAGTACTCGCTCTCGAGGGCCTTGCCGGCGGCGTCCTTGCCCTGGCGCGGGATGATGCCGACGCAGTCGGTCGTCTCGATGATGTGGCGCAGGCAGTCCTTGCTCAGGTCGCGCTTCTCCTCGGCGGGCAGGTTGTGCATGATGGCCGACAGGGGCACCGACGAGAGGCGCGAGAAGGCGAGCTGGTTGACGAGGTGGTTCGTGATGGTGGGCACGCTGATGTGCGCCGGGATGACCACCGCCGGGGCGGGCTCCGGGATCGGAGTGGGCTTGGAGGAGTCCGAGGTGGGCTTGCTGGGCGGGTCGTCGGATTCCAGGACTGACGCCAGGGCCCTGGTCGTGGAGGCGGCGACGATGGTGGATGGGTCGTGGCCGTGGGAGACGTTGCGGCTGGTCGGGGAGTGCCGCACATTGGGGCTCAGTGTGGAGAAGGAGGCGAGGCGGTTGGACAGGTTGGCACCGAAGGGGCCAAAGGAGTGGATGATGGGATCGTTCTCCTCGTTGGGGTCGTTCTCATCCTCCTCGGAGGACTGCAGATCGCTCAGGTCGCTCGAGAAGCTGTTTGTGATCTCGGTCATGAAGCTCGTGCCGGGGTCCTGCTCGACCTGCTTGGGCAGCTCCTGCTCGTCCGCACTCCCGTCCTCGTAGATCTGGATCTGGGCACCGGGCGAGTTCTCGCGCGTATCTGGCAGCAGTGCATGCAGGCTGGCCGCAGACCCGTGCGAGTTGTTGGCCGGCGTGGGCGACTCTGGGGATGCGATGCGGGTGTTCCTCCGCAGCGGGCTAGACTGCAGCAGCCCGGAGCCCCCAGTGTTGCCCGTCGTCCTCGGAGCACGAGGCGAGTCGTCCCAGGACGAGTCGGACAGGTTGGCCAGCGACTCCTGCCTCTCCTTCTTGGGCCAGTGGATCCGCACCCTCGCGTCCTGCACGTCCATCATGATCTCGGCGTTCTCCGTCTCGCTCGTGAAGGTGTCGCCCTTGGCGAGCTCCCACGTCCGGCCCTGGCAGTGCAGCTTCAGCCCGTTCCAGCCGTTGCACATGATCTCGACCTTGTTGAGCTCGAGCGGGCTCGAGGCCGGGATGTAGCGCGCCTTGACGTGCACGCGGCTGATGAGCCGGTTGGCGGAGAGCTGGTAGTGGGACGAGTTGCTCGAGCGGCCCATCAGGAGGGTCTCGCCGTTCTCGTTGAGCTCGATGGAGGGCACGGCCGAGAGCGGGGCGCGTTCCGTGGTGTTGGACGGCGCCCGGGCGAGCGCAGGTCGCGCTCTGACGCGTGGCGGGGACGAGGACAGGATGCCCGTGCTGGACGTCGGGACGGGAGTCGGGTACTTGAGGTACGCATTTGCCCCTAATGAGCCGGCCCGTGCCTGTCGCTTGAGCGGTCGAGGGAGCCCTGGTGAGGAGGAGAGAGGCTCGAATGGCGGGAGTAGAGATGGAGCAGGGCGTTTTACGCCGGCTGTGGAGGGCAGCGTAGGCTCGGTGGCCTTGCTACCGGGAGACGAGTCCATTATTGCAGTGCTTTTTGCATGTCAATGTCGACCAAAAAAAAGAAAATCGAATTCTGAATTATATCAATTTGTCCCGGCCTCCAAAAATGGCCTCGGCGGTCGAGTTCTGAGGTGACGTGACTGGGTATAATATCTCGCGTGTTGTCGTGGAATTTGATGGGGTCGCGCGTCTCGTCTCGTCTCAATTTACGCGGCTCGTCCAATCATCGAGAACACCCGTGTCCGCAATCACATGTAAGTGGGAGAGAGAGAGAGAGAGAGAGAGACCAATGATCAGATCCAGAAGATGGGAAAGGACTGTATCGTAAATTGGCAAGCTCGAAGAGAGAGAGCAGGACAGTCCAAGAGAAAAAAGAATCGACAAGGCAAAGAAGGCCTGGTGGAAGGAGGCCCGGAGGCGTGGGTGGGGGGACCAAGATGGTATTTAACGGGACAAGAGCTTTCCAGCAAGGGCGTCGTGTGCTGGTCGCGGCCGTGTCGTGATTTTTGGGTCGCCAAAGCGCGTATCTGGCTTGGTCTGGCTTGGTCTGATGGTTTGGTGTGGAGCGCAGCGTTTATTAGCTGCTTAGGCGAGCCTCTGCCAGCACCAAGGTGGTCCGGGCACAGCACGCCTGGGCATGCTTTAGCGAGGCCGCGCCCCCCCAAAAGGGCCCCGAGGGAGGCTGGGTTACAGGGAGCACGCGCCCGTTCTAGCGGCCCTGAAGAATGCAACACAGGTGCTGGGGGCTGCTAAAGTGGTCGGAACATGACGTACAGCTAGAAGTCCTCGTGTTTACCTATTATGAGTCCATGCCCTCCATCTTCGTCGACCATCCAATGCTGATTTGCCTGTGACGGGCGAGGATCACGACAACTATGGTTCTTTCTTGGTATTATACTTCTGTCCAGAACACATTTTGAACAACCAAGGTTTGTTCATTCTCAATGTTGCCGATTTGCTGCATCTGCAGCGCGTCATGCAAGTCGTCGCCAGCCTCCTTGAAATCGCGTCTTGAAGAGACCCCACTGGCTCCACGCACTGCCCGCCTGCACGCACTCTGACACAAGGAGCAGATTCTGCAGTCTTGGGTGTAGGAGGTAGGGCAGGGCATGACGATTAGCCGGTCGGATAGCCGTGGCTCTGGTATGTCATCACGAGGGGCCGATGTCCTTGGAGTTTCTCCTGTCATCCATAGATGCTGAAAGCTGGGACTGAATGGCTGCGATGATGGTATTTGGACCGCGACTTCCAGGCCGCGCAGTCCATGCATGACCTCAGGTACAGTTTCCAAGCAAAGTGCCCAACATGAAACCGTCTCGCCATTGCACCTGCCTTACCTGCCCTGTGTGGCTTTGCTTTGAGTGTTCGACTCTCGCCGACTTAGTAGCTGCTGATCAGCCGTCGCGTGTCGGATTTGACATTCGGCTTGCGAGCCAATCACGCCAGCTTATGTCCATCTTGACCAGCGAACATGCGATAGCATCACGGCCGAGCCTGAATCTTTTACAATTTACAATACTCCAACCCCATGCGTCGAATTCCATGAAATTGCATGCTACCGCGTCTTTGCACGGGAAGCCCCGCTAAACACGGGATGCGGGTGCTGGAGCTCTTCCGGCGCTTATCGATGCCGACCTCCGTTAGCGCCGGTCCCTGTGCTGTTTGCTCGTTTGCTCAACTTCCATGTTTGTTCCATCTCCACTCTCACTCACCGCCTTGGGCAGAAAAAAAAGTTTCCAGCTCCGGTCACTCCCCACCAAAAAACACCAGCCTTCGGGCGCAAGACCTCTCCACCGACTCTACAATCGTTGCAAACAGCACATCATTCGCAACAATGGCCGGCCCAACTGCTGTCACAAGGAGTAAAACGGTCACCCCGTCCCTCGTGGACCCCGACCAGGTACGTCTGGCCCATCAATGCCGACAGGAACGCACGTTTATGCTCACATTGTCACCACAGTCCCTCAAGGCCTCCAAGGCCCTGCTCGCCCACATCAAGAAGTCGGCCAAGGAGAGCGCCGTCGCCCCCGGGAAGAAGAACCTGCTCGAGGACGCCGACGAGGAGGGCGCGGGCGCCGACACCCCGATCTTCGTCACCCTCACCACCAAGCGCCACATCCGCGACAGCTCCCGCCTGCAGCCCAACAAGATCGTCCTGCCCCACGCCCTCAACACCGACCCCGAGACCACCATCTGCGTGATCACGGCCGACCCCCAGCGCCACTACAAGAACCTCGTCGCCTCCGACGCCTTCCCCGAAGAGCTGCGCAAGCGCATCACTCGCGTCATCGACCTGACACACCTCAAGGCCAAGTTCAACCAGTACGAGGCCCAACGCAAGCTGCGCGGCGACCACGACATTTTCGTCGCCGACGACCGCATCATCAACCGCCTGCCCAAGGTCCTCGGCAAGGTCTTCTACAAGAGCACCATCAAGCGGCCCATCCCGGCCGTCTTCCAGAAGTCCAGGCAGAAGGTCGACGGCAAGCGCGTCAAGCGCGACAAGGCCAAGGCCGGCGACGACGTCAACTCGCGGCCCGCCGCCGAGGTCGCCGCCGAGATCGAAAAGGCCGTCGGCGCCGCCCTCGTCAACCTGTCGCCCTCGACCAACACGGCCGTCGTCGTCGGCTACGCCGGCTGGAAGCCCGAGCACCTGTCGGCCAACGTCGAGGCCCTCGTCCAGCAGCTCGTCGACAAGCTCGTGCCCTCCAAGTGGGACAACGTCAAGAGCGTCTTCATCAAGAGCCCGCACAGCACCGCCCTGCCCGTCTGGCAGACCGACTCGCTGTGGCTCGAGGGCAAGGACGTCGTCGAGGACGGCTCCGAGGCCGCCCGGGCCATCGAGGACAAGAAGGAGAAGGCCAACGTCGGCAAGAAGCGCAAGAGCATCGAGGCCGCGGGCCCCGGCGAGGGCAAGGAGGAGGACGAGGAGAAGCCCAGCAGGCCGGCCAAGAAGTCCAAGAAGGCGGCGGCGGCGGCGGCGGCCGAGAGCAACGACGACAAGCTGGACAAGTCGATCGCCGAGCGCAAGGCCAAGCTCAAGAAGCAGAAGAGCGCGGCCAAGAAGGCCATGGATGCGTAGATGTGTGCAGTGGGAGTCCACCCACCTGGGTCTTGTCTGTAGTCTGCATTGAGACGGCGTTGGGAGTTTACATTCTTCATGGCTGAGAATAAAGAAGATTTTTAGATATTTGCAATGGCTATCAATATCAGACATGCATGCATTGCTCTCCTACGGCTGAGGAACCTCTGATGACGAGCCCTTAACTCTTTCACTTTCAAATCTCCTGTTGCGAGCTGAGAAACTTTCATATTTGACTCAGTCATAGCTTCAATCGGACTATGATATTGAACACACTTGAGCAGTCGCTACTTGGCTGATATCTAGAAGCCCAAAAGATCGTCCAGATCCACATTCCCACCCAGTTGAGGTGTGTTATACGCGTACTCATCCCATATCGCCGGCGACGTCAGAGTGTTCCCCATCTCCACCCCGATAAACTCCTCCGGCGAGCTGATCCACTGAAAGTTGTCCAGGATGTCGTACTGCGGCGGTGCCGGAGGGTCGATGACATTGAGGCTCTCGTTGTCCGCATCGGTCGGCGCCGGCGTCTGGTACACGTGAGCTTGCGTGATGATCGTGTCGGGGCGCGACAGCACGATCTTTTCGAGGTAGACACCGCCCGCCGCGGGCGGCTTGACGATCTGCCGGTGGCGGCGGTGCGCGTCGAGCGCCTCGGCGAAGCCAGAGAGGAGCTCCGAGTCGCGCTGGGCCTGTGGGCTGAGACTGGATAGGTGGTCGACGATCTGGCGTGAGAGGTTGAAGCTTTCCTGCACCTCCTCCGAGGTACCCTCCGGCGTGCCAAGGAGAGAAAACCCGAGGATCAGCCCTGCGGCGAAGACCCAAGACCTGTCGGAAATAGTTAGATCAAACCGTGTTGCCCACCATCAGCAAACGCTGGAATCCCGCATTGAGACTCACTGTAATATACACATGTTCCCTCGCAACATCCCCTCCTTGAAAGCGTCATGGCACATCTGGATCAGATAGGTGGCGGCCCCGACGCACGCGCGGGACAGCTCGTTGGTCTTGTGGTAGGTCTCGCTCTCCGCGCCGCCGCCGCCGCCGCCGCCGGCACCGCCGTCATCGAACCCGCCCTCCTGCGACTCGAGCGTGCGGATCACCCTGGCGACCAGGAACTGCCTCGTGATGAGGAAGACGGCAAAGTAGTAGCTGCAGGCGACGTGGATGCTCCCGAGCGTCTTGGCCTGGTGCTTCCACGCCGCGACCCCCTGGTGGCCCGTCTGGATGTCCTGCCGGAGCACCTCGGGCAGGCACTGCGCCCAGCCCCGCAGGCTCTGCAGGTAGCCCTCGACGAAGTGGATGTCGGGGCACTGGTCCGCCGCCAGCCTCTGCGAGATGGCGTTGACGAGGCAGCTGAGCGAGAAGCTCGCGTTGAGGGCCAGGGCGAAGTGGTCGCTGTCGCCTTTCCTCATCTGCGGGTCGATCTCTTGCTGTGGCTCGGCGATCCCTGTCCCGCTGGGCCGGCCGAGGATGGTGCTAAGCTGGATGTCCAGGACGCAAAGACTTCGCCATACACGCGCTCTGTCAAGTCAGGGATAAGTTAGCAAGGAGGGGCGAACATGGAACGGCGCGCAACGTCACAGACATACCTTAGCCGTTGTGACTCGATAGGCCAAGCCTCATCCTTGACAGGCGAGTGGAGCCCCAGTATCGCGGCACTCCGGCACGCGACGCCGAGATACAACGATGCCGAGTTCCTGCGGCAGTCACACAGCATGTAGAAGCTCATGAGAGTGAAGTTGATGACCATGCCCAGGCTCGGCTGCTGCAGCATATCTCGGAAGCCCAGCTTCTGAGCTCGAGAGAAGTAGAACGAGGAAAGACGCTGATCCATATGGTCGCTGCTATTGCACCGAGCCCCTATGGCCAGCATAAGGTAGACTGCGGCGAGGTCGTCTGGGGGGAGGGTGAGCTCTGGTTTGTTCAGGGCTGCGAGTAGTCGCGACAGCTTGTCAGGCGTGAAGATGTAGAGTATGCCGCTTGTCTGTGCATATGCCACTTGCGTCAGCACATGCTTCTGCGGGACTGCTTGGACAATGAGAAAATGTGGCGCGGAGACAACTCACCACTTGTAAGAAGCACTGGATGAGGCGCGCACGATCTACCGGAGCGATGTCTGCTTCACCTGGGTCTTGGTGGTCTTCATCCGGTGCCGGGATCTCGAGCATCGACTGCTGTTTGACGCCCTCTGAGAAGGTCGACGGGCCGCTGTATCGCCTGAGAGTCTTTCGGATGAATTGGAGAAAGGAGATTGTGGCCATGCTCCCGACGAGCACTAGTCCGGCTTTGTCAACAACGCTGCACGTTGTTGGAGTTGATGAGCATCTACCTACCTTTCTCGCCTTTTCCAGGATTTAACATCCGGGGTTGCTGGGTGGGAGACAAGCATGGCTCCCTGAAACGGGACCACGCAGAGATGGGCTGGGGCGGCGCCGTACCATTGCTCATCGCCACAGACTCTTCATCTCCGGACGTTGTGCTAACAGTCGTAGCCGGGAAACTGCGCATACTTGGCGCTGTCGATAAGAAGTCTGAGATTGGTGTGTCCGAGGCCGTCAACGGGGGAGTCGGAGCCTCCAGCAGCTGATGCGGGAACACATTCTTGTGCCGCTTGGCTGGAAGACGGTAATGGCACGACGCTGCCCGGCCTTTGCGAACACAATGGCCGCACGGGAGCTGCGAGTCGCAGCGCTTCTTGGACGTCTTGCAGAAGACGCACGCCGCGCTGGCCCGCTGGCGCTGGTCATCGGGCACTTTGGGTCTAGCCATGGCGGAGTGTGGAGTCTGGGGTTCGAGTTAAAAAGGGAAGGAAGAGAAATGTCGGAAGAAGCACTGCAGGACTGGACCCCAAGGCCGTACGTTGATCAGGGGAGGAGGGGCCATGCCGACAAGAGTCGACTGGGGTACGCGCGCTTTGTACGAAAAGCTCTTCATCCTGCCTCCCTGCGATTCGCCATGCTATCCGGATGCCATCCGAAACGGCCATCCGAAAGAGTATCCTCGGTCTCTCCACATGGTGATGTGGGCGCAAAACCGGGGCTGCCGCGAGGCCGGCTTTGGGCCCCGAAACGATGGACCACACAGAATGGCTGCATTTGGTATTTTGTTAGGGACAATCTTTTTTTAGGCAAGTGTTCTGGGGAAGCTTGGGGGCTAGTCTCCTCCACGCATCCCGGAGATACGCCGCTCATGTCGGGGAGAATATCCGGTCATCTCGCCCCCGCATGAATCTCAGCATCAGCTGCAAGAGATAACCCGGCAATGCACCTGAGCTGCCCCATGTATAAAGTCCAAACCTAGGCAAGAAATGTGTATTAACATCTGCGAGAGACCTTGCCATTTCTCCAACCACGACCCTTAGTTTAATCTTTAGTATTCCTTCGACTACTTTCAGACGATGGCACGACCAAAGGAGTTTGAGATCGCCATTATTGGCGGTGGCATCGCGGGCATCACCCTCGCTGCGGCCCTGAGCAGCCGGTCCATCCCCTTCAAGATCTACGAACAGGCACCCGCGTTCGGCGAGATCGGCGCCGGCGTCTCCTTCAGCCCCAATGCCGTGCAGGCCATGAGGATGTGCCACGAGGGCGTCCACCGCGCCTTTGAAAAGGTCTGCACGAGGAACCTCTGGCCGTCGAAGCAAAAGGTCTGGTTTGACTATGTCGACGGCTTTCACGACGGTGACAACTACGCCTTCTCTATCTGCAACGAACTGGGCCAGAACGGAGTCCACAGGGCGCGATTCCTGGACGAGATGATCAAGCTGCTGCCGGAAGGCGTCGCGCAGTTCAGCAAGAGGCTGCTCAGCATTGATGAGAACGCGAGCGGCAGGCTGCGAATGAACTTTGAGGACGGCACCACGGCCGAAGCCGACGCCATCGTTGGCTGTGACGGAATCAAGTCGCGTGTCCGCCAGTGCCTCTTCGGGGCCGAGCACCCATGCGCCCGTCCTTTGTACAGTCACAAGTATGCCTACCGGGGTTTGGTGCCTATGGAGAAGGCGACCGAGGTCATTGGCGAAGAGAGAGCGCAGAATGCTTGCATGCATGTGAGTTTTGACGACGATTTACGCAGGGCATTGGGGAGTGAGACTGACCCTGGTATAGATGGGACCTGGCGGACATGTTTTGACCTTCCCTGTCGAACATGGAAAGATCCTTAACATTGTAGCCTTCAAGACAGACCCCGAAGAGTGGCCCGACCATCAGAAGCTTACGAGGACATCACAACGGGAAGATCTACTCCGGGACTTTGGGCACTATAGTAAGGAGCTTGTCGAACTGCTCAGTTTAACGAACCCTAAATTGGACGTGGTAAGATCAATTACACTGATGCCGATATGGTGAAACATACGGGTGCATCCTTGCTGACTCCTTTTGCTTTTTCAGTGGGCGATCTTTGATCTGATGGACAACCCTCCACCGAGCTACAGCAAGGGGCGTATCTGTATCATGGGAGATGCGGCGCACGCCACTTCACCGCATCACGGCGCGGGTGCCGGCCTCTGTATTGAGGACAGCGCCATGTTGGCCGAGCTGCTGGCAGATGACCATGTGACATCACCCGCAGCCCTGGAGGCGGTCTGCGCCACATTCGATGCCCAGCGGAGAGCCAGAGGCGAGTTCCTGATGCAGAGCAGCCGCTTCATTGGCGATACGTACGAGTGGCGGGCTGAGGGTGTCGGCAACGACTTCCAGAAGATCGAGGCCGAGATCAACTGGAGAAACGACAAGCTTGGGAACATCAACATGGCAGAGATGTGCGACGTGGCCAAGGCCGAGTTGAGGGATAGGCTCGGGGCAACCCCGAGGCTTTAGAATTGTAGTCAATGAGATGTCCTGGGGAATAGACTATGATATCCGATAAGGCTGCAACATAGATCAAACAAGAAGTGATTGTTATGCCCCTCCTACAAAGTCCAAACCAAACAGCTGTTGCGTGAACCAGGTATCATACAACGCATTTGTGCCATCAAGATGTAATTGACCAAGCTCTAGGTGCGACTCGTCCAAGTCTCCAAACATTCGACTTGATGAGATCGAATCCCCAGACACAAGGGCACTAAACCGAGGTTCGTCGCGAGCTTGTCTCGACTGGGATGATTCTATTTGGGCTGATCAGCTGCGAAACAGAGTCTCGTGATCTAACTTCCTGAAACTTACCATTTGAACTCTCGAGCTGCTGCCGTAAAGCCCCCAAGACCTGAATAGCACGCGGTGCAGCAGGGACGCGGTCTCGGTAGTGGTGGAGAATCCTCATGCAACTTTCCCAAGACTCTTCAAAGGCACTCTTGGAACTTGCTCCTGTACCCAGCTTGAGTGAAGACAAAATGATTGTAGCCGAGGCAAAGACGACTGACATGCAATCAGTAACAGCTCTCAAGAAAATCGTCTCAAATTGCAACGAGGACTTACAGTATACAGAATGCCATCCAGGGCTCTTGTAAGGAGTGTCGAGATTCTTGTCGATAGTGTCGATGAGACGGTAGGCGGTCTCAACACAGAGATCTGAGCACCGCTTTAATATACTATCGTCGATTGTGGTAGCTTGCAGTCGACTGCGACTATGCAATGCTATTTGCAGCATGGGTCGTAAGCAAAGTATCCTGGTATACAGGAAGCTGCATGCCATATCAGCAAATCACGTACGAGGAAACTTGGACGGTAAATGCTTACCGACAACATAGCACCTGCTGCTGAAGATGAATGTACGGTTCGTTGCCCAGAGCTAAGGCTCGTGGCCCAGACCATATGTTGAGGTGCTCTGGCATCTGCTTGAGGAACGTGTCTAATTGCCGATTGAAGTTCAGGACGTCGCCAAGCACTTGTTCCGAGGGTGGAGGATCATTGTGCCGCGGGTCGCTATTCGGACCATAAAATGTTCCCAAGATACCATGGAGTATTTCGAAAAGTTTACACGCCGAAACAAACAGACCCATATGGGATGGCTTCTCCGGAGGTTGTGTCCCTGCACCGCCCTCCACAAGATACTCGTCGTCTATCTCCTTCGGGAGCGGAGTTGTGTACGACTCCGGAGCAATCATGACGTGTCGGCCAAACGTCATTGCCACGAGTCTGGCGGTATGTCAGTCATCGTCCGTCATGAGACTCGGAACCTCATATTCCATACCTGTCCAGGACTACGGCAGTGTGCCATACCCTGCGCCTGATTTCCGCATCGACTTGGCATGCGGGAGGGGACCTCGGGCACTCCAGATGCAGACCCATATTTTGAGCCATTCTGATTGCTAGTCCTACAGAGTTCCAACATCGACTTGCATGAGAGGTTGACTGACAATAGACGGCCATCAAGAGCAACCACTGGACCACTGCTATCTCTGTCGACGCGAGAAAGTCGAAGGCCATGAACTGCTGAGACCGCTCAAAGAACTGGTTGGCCATCGCAAGCCGTTCACGAGGGTCGATGTCGTCACAAAACTGGCAACCTAGTGCGAAAGCTAGGTTTAAGTTGCACAGGAACAATGTGTCCTCTGCGGTCTCGATGGGCTCGCTCGTCCTGGGCATCCACAGCTGTTCGTAGGTTGCCATGAAGTGCGGTTTATAGAACAGCGGGAAAAGCGGGTAGACGAACTCCCAATAGCAGCCGAGGTACCGGTCTGACCGATATCGAATGGGCAGACTTGCAAGACCCGATTCTTTTGAAAGCAGTCTTCGTGGCAAGGATGGGGTTTCCGATAGACCGGATACGCGTCTGGTCCTGTCGCCAAGTGGAAGCACTCGAGATCGGGGCGTAGAATAACCTGAAACACGTCCTGCACGCCCAACTTGACGTAGAAAGGCAATAGTTGACGAGCCCCCATAGGTGAAATTGTCGTTGTTCTCCGTAGGCATGACGGTGGCAAGGCCATCGACCTGGTAAGGCCCTTCCGATTCTACCAAGCTCGATGCACTACCATAGGGCTCACTCCTCGACAGGCTGGGGCGTTCCTGTCGATCGTGTTCAACCACATCGTGAACCTCCGAGCGACCGTATCTGCTTGATGTCGTTGCACCCGCATCGGAGGCTGAAGTTTGCGCATTAGCCGGAGGCAAGTTAGGTGGACTGTGCGGGATGGAACTGACGAGGAATGCTTCCTCCTTGGGGGGATTCAGGAATCCGAACGTTCCCTCTTTCTAATCTCTGGATCCGGTCTTCGAGAGCCGCAATGTACCTAGAGTTAAGTGTCAGCTTGTGTAACCATGCTGACAGGGGTGTATGCTCTACCGATTGGACGCGACCGCTGCTTGGTCGTACGAGCAGGAGTCGGCCTGCTTCCGGCGCACACAGCTGCTGCATGCGGGACGTAGCCCGTCACAACGTGACTTGCGGTCACGGCAGGTGATGCAGGCCAAGTGGGTGCGCCGGCGTTTGGCCGGGCCCGCGGGGTACGATGTTGATTCCGGGGTCTCCATGCCGCCGGCTGTAGCCGGGGAGACTGCCCGCGTCTGGTTCAATACGGCAGATAAGCTGGGACGCTGACAGGAGCGTACGAGAATATCGAGTTCGAAGATCCAGGGTCCTCATGCTCTTCCGGCCAAACCGGCAGGCGTATCAAGGTATGCGATAAGCGTGTGTGCTTCAACAATGGATGACAGTGCGGAGATCAAAAGTTCGGGGATTATTGCCGCAACAGACTCTGCCTCATTCCTTACGTGACCGAGTCGTTGTGGGGTCGCGCTGACTCTTACCTTGGCCATGCCGGGATATCTCCCCGACCATCCACTTTTCCGAGCACTAGTCTGGAGTCTAAGTCCCGAAGCTTGATCATCGTTGCCGAAGGCCACAGCCGATGCACTACCTACTTCAGTCATTATGGATGATGATCGAGGACTGTACGACTGGTTAAGAGATGACGTGCTTCTTCTTTGCAGAGCAGTGTCTGTGGATGACGAGGACAACACCTATCCCTTTAGACGCCGTAGGAGCACATCACGTGCAACTGTTGCCCTCTTCAGTAAGAAATCCTGCAAAAGATCCTTGTCTCTGAAAGATCAGTGGATAAAAAACCCTGGAGTGTTCCTACGGCGTTTAAAGGGATAGCACAAGTCTTGTCCAAACGGTGGTTTCACGAACATGGACTCCGGAAGACACCGTATCGAGGTATCCATGTCAAAAAAGTTAGAGAAGGCGAGCTCTCCAGGACTGGCATTCCAGTGCAGATGAAAAGTAAGATGAGTCAGCAATAGGTCTACCAAGTGACTGATCCTAGCAAGTGCCCAGTTGTACAAGTACGATCCCCTAGGTCTGTGTGGACCCTCACCAAGCAATGGGATTCCTCCTCGTTGAGCAGGCCATTGAACCAAACAGTGACTTCTGAAAATGCTTTACTCGCTGTTCACGTGCTACCTGAGTGTGATATCTACCTAGCCAGGATATGCACTCCTCGAGTCTGGTCACGCGCCGTTTTCTTGTCTTCCCCAGGATGAACAGCCCTAAGCCTGTCGATCCCTGTCAGCGAAGTCCCAACAAGTGGTTAAACGCCTAGCCTGAAGTCTAAACAAATTAAACTATTCTCAAATCAAACCCTATGTGTCTGTAGAGGGACCAGCTCCTCGGTGCCACCACTTTGGTCAGGCCATCCAGACCTCTATGAAATGAGGCCCGACAACCGGAACTCGCAAATCGGGGTGAGTGGGTCTAGTGTCGGTCTTCGCTGCTTTGCCTCTCGGCTTCCGCTCTTTTCGGGGCTTCAGGACTAGGTACTTAGTTCGACTTGGCAAATCACGGGTCTCCCTGAAGCTTGTGTAGTTGCCGAGTTCCGTCTCACGGCCCACGCGGTGTCTAGACCCCTATCGGTACTAAACCCACCGACGGCCGACAAGCCAAGTCTTGATGAGCTCATAAGTCTCGAGACTGCTTTCTTCCGATCGTCGCGACAATCTCAAGAAGTTAGGAAACAATCAGACGTCGCAATGGCAGCAGCAAACGGCAAGCGTCCCAACTTCTTGGTCATCGTCGCAGACGATCTGGGCTTCAGCGACTGTGGCTGCTTCGGCTCAGAGATCTCGACCCCCGCCATCGATGCTCTGGCCGCCGAGTCCAATGCGCTGCGGTACACCAACTACCATGTCGCTGCAGCATGCTCGCCGACGCGGTCGATGCTCATGACCGGTAAGATATGATGCGACGGGGCACATTTGGGGCCTCACAGCTGACAGCCGGCTGCTTAGGCACTGACCACCACATCGCCGGTCTCGGCCAGCTCCATGAGCTCACGCGCGCGTCCCCCGCGCACGCCGGCAAGCCCGGCCACGAAGGCTACCTGAACGAGCGGGTTGTCGCCCTACCCGAACTCTTGTCTGACGGTGGCTACTACACGTGCATGTCGGGCAAATGGCATCTAGGCCTCAAGCCCGAGCACCACCCCATCAACCGCGGCTTCAAGAAGTCGTTTGCGCTGCTGCCCGGCTGCGCGAACCACTACGCGTACGAGCCCGAGTACAAGGATCCCAACACGGAGCCCGGCAAGTTCTTCGAGACCGCAACGCGCGCACTGCACGCCGAGGACGACCGCTTCCTGGGACGCCTGCCGGAGGGCTTCTACAGCAGCGATGCGTACGCAGACAAGATGATCAAGTATCTCCAGGAGCGAACAGAGGACGAGAAGAAGCAGCCCTTCTTCGCGTACCTGCCGTTCAGTGCGCCGCACTGGCCCCTGCAAGCGCCCAAGGAGAACTGCGATAAATATAGGGGTTTCTATGATGACGGACCGGAAGCCCTGAGGCAGAAGCGGTTGGCAAGACTAAAGGAGCTGGGAATGGTCGACGCTAACGTCGATGCCCATCCCATCGTCATCACGGACGGTAAACCGGAGAACTGGGACGAGCTTCCCCAGAATGTGCGTCAAGCTTCTAGCCGTGCCATGGAGGTCTATGCCGGCATGGTCGACCGAATGGACTGGAATATCGGCCGTGTCGTCGAGTACCTCAAGTCCATTGGCGAATACGACAACACCTTCGTCTTGTTTATGTCTGGTACGGCCCCCAAGGAACATTTTACACTGAATGTTAGTGAGAAGTTGAATACTGACCCAGACCACAGATAATGGTGCCGAAGGTGCTAGTTACGAGGCCGTCCCCCTTGTTGGCGACAATATCATGGCGCACGTCGAAAAGTACTACGATAACAGCTTGGAAAATATCGGTCGAGGGAACAGCTTCGTCTGGTACGGCTGCAGATGGGCACAGGCCGCCACTGCTCCCTCGCGGCTCTTCAAGATGCACTCTACCGAGGGAGGCTGCAGGGTACCGCTTGTCGTCAAGCCCCCTGTCAGCATTGTCGCATCCAAGGGTGCTAAGAGCGGTATCATCACCGATGCCTTCTGTACTGTCATGGACATTGTGCCCACTTTCCTGGACCTTGCTGGTCTCACTCACCCAGCCGAGTACAAAGGACGGCCCATCGCACCCCTTCGTGGCCGAAGTTGGGTCAAATTCCTTTCGCTGATGAACGCTCCCGCAACAACCGGCACTGCAGATACCGCTCACGATATTCATGGCCAGGACTACGTCATGGGATTCGAGATCGCCGGCTCTGGCGCACTTCGCCGCGGCGACTGGAAGATCACCTTTGTGCCCGCACCCAGGGGCCCTCAGAAGTGGGAGCTGTTCAACATCCGGAACGATCCCGGTGAAGTGCACGACCTGGCCACAGAGAAGCCTGAGCTTCTAAAGGAGATGCTACTGCTGTGGGAAGAGTACAAGGGTGATGTTGGATCAGTTGGTGTGGCGGGCGAGTATCCTACGGTGACACAGGGCAGAGTCAGTGTCTTTGACGAGATGGATGACCCCTATGCGTGGATCAAGTACATTGGAAAGCCGGAGATAACACCAGAGAGGCTCAAGACAGTAGTACCACAAGTGGCGGCGGCGTAGACCTGTCTGTATTGAAAATTTCTTTCCTATTAGGTCGAAAACAAAAGCATTGTGTCTTTGCTCCATCAAGTTTAGGTTGGCAATTTCGAGAAGTGCACAGTGTCTCACTCTTTTGGCACTTGCTGAGATTGCACTCGCCGGAAAGGAGTGAGCTCATGGAACAGCCTTCAGCCTGCAATACATGCTTTATGATCATACGACCTCTCAAACAAGTCCAACCCTCTGTCTAAAGAGCAATTCTTACCCGCCCGAGGGCATGATGGTGTGCTCTGGCGGCTTGACCACGGCTTTGATTTCTTGCCGTGCTTAACCGAGAAGTCGTCAAACTTCGTGGAGAAGCCCGGCGGGCTTGGCCCCTTGGATGGGCTTGATCCGGTCGGCTAGACTGGGAATATGGACTGGGGAAGAGGGGCCAGTGCCAGTACTGGTGCGCTCGGCCATGGAGATTTAGTGAATCCTTCGGTCTATTTCGGTAGTACTCTATTCTTATTGGCCTTTTCTCCGGGAATCCCGGGGTCTAGCGACAGAATCTACCACAAAGAGACCCGGGACTCGCCCCGGAACTCGGAGGATCCCCCGGTGGAACCCCTCGTCAGCTATGATTGGCTAAACTCATCCACCCCTTGAGTATGATATCCATGGCTAATTCTCCAGCCTCAACCTAGTGACAATCCTTGCGGGGTCTATGTGCAGGAGAACGATTCCCTGAGTCCGGGGTCTTGCAGCTCACGCCACTCGACCCCATGGGGATTGAGACCAAAGCCGAAGCCATGACCGAGAAGTCGACTCATCAGGGAGACACCTACATATACTCGGGATTGGTAGTCAAGGGACCCGGTGCCTCTTACTCTTTCTATAAGTACGGCAGCATCACGACGTCCTCGTCTGGGACTTCTACTCCTATGCGTACCATTGCCCCTGGTCTCGTTGCCAAGTTCCCTTGCTCACATCATTGATACTTGCTTGATTTTGTAGCCGATTGGCTTCCCACACTTCTCCATCATGGCTGGGCCGACTCCCCACACGGCAGCCAACCTGACGCTGTTCCAGCGCCTCAAGTTCTTCAACCCAATGCTCATATTCATCATGATGTGAGTGCTCTCGCGCGTAGTTGTCCCTCAGTGCCGTTCTGACCACTGGCAGCTACCTTGCCATGTGCGCATTCAACTTCGGATACGACGTGGCGACCTTCGGCGGTGTGCAGGCCATGCAGAGTTTCGGTCGCCGATTTGGAGAACAGGATCCCAAGACCCTCAAGTGGGCGCTGCCAGGCTGGCTATCGTCGGTCATGACTGCGACACCGTTCTTCGGAAAGGCCCTCGTGAGTTCTCCCCAGGATCGGGTGCTGCGCCATGGTGGGTCCTGACAGACTTCAGGGCTGCATCTCTTGCGGCTGGATCGCCGAGAAATGGGGTCGCCGTGCTGCTATTCTTGCTCTCTGCATCGTCTCTGTTGTGTAAGTTCTCCGGGTTGCGGCTTGGCCGTCTGGCAACTCGGGAGTGAGTGGGCTAACCATGGCCATCTTCTCCCCACAGTGGTGTCGTCCTCCAGACAGCAGCAGTCAACTCGGCCATGTTCACCATCGGCCGCATCATCACCTTTGCCATGACCGGCATGGCCATCGTCGTCGTCCCCATCTATCAGTCCGAGACTGCCCCCGAGGTCCTCCGCGGCATGTTCGCCTCGACCATCCAGCTCATGATTTCCATCGGCGGCATCGTGGCAGCGGGCGTCACTTACGGCACCAAGAGCATGCAGAGCGATGCTGGCTGGCGCATTCCGACGGGCCTCCAGCTCGTCATGCCTGCCCTAATCTTCCTCTTCCTGCCGGTCCTCCCCGAGTCTCCTCGATGGCTGCTCAGCCAGGACAGACGCGATGACGCCTGTAAGAGTCTACGCAAGCTTAGGAAGAAGGCCACCGAGGAGGAGATCCAGCTTGAGATCGAGGCCCTTCAGTTCGCACACGCCAATCAGGAGAAGGGAACCTGGGCCGAGGTCTTTGACAAGTCAAACAGGGTAGGTCCCCTTGTTTCTGTGCAGCCGCTGTCCTTGCCATTTGCTCACCATGCGAATGTGTGTAGGTCCGCACTGGTGTCGCCGTGCTCGCCATGTTTGGGCAGCAGATCACTGGCCAGGCTTTCCCTAGCCAGTACGCTGTCATCTTCTACCAGTCCCAGGGCTTTGGCGACAGGTCTTTCCTCTTGAACGAAATCATGCATTGCCTGGGACTGGTCGCCATTCTGTGCGTCTGGCTCTTTGTGGACGGCCTCGGCAGACGGCCTATCCTGCTTTTCGGAGGCACCTTGATGGGCCTTTGGCTCTTCGTCCTCGGCGGCATAGGCTCGATCGACCAGAAGGCCCTCAGCGAAATCCAGAAGAACGTTATGGTAGCATCGCTCATGCTCTTCTCGTTCTCCTTCAACCTATCCTGGGCTCCCGCGTAAGTGTCACACGGCTACGGAGGAAGACGAGGTAGAGTGCTGATTATTTATCTCCGTCTCTAGGTCTTACATTGTCGTATCGGAAGCGGCTGCCTCTCGAGTCAAGGAAAAGACCAACTTGCTCGCGTGTGTCATCTCCGTTCTGACCACTTTCGTGACCTCCTTCACCTTGCCGTACCTGATCAACGCCAAGTATGCCAACCTTGGTGCCAAGGTCGGGTACATCTTCGGCGCCATCAACATCGTCATGGTCATCCTGGTGTTCTTCTTCATCCCCGAATTGCGGGGGCGCACTCTGGAAGAGGTCGACCAGCTCTTCGCCAGTGGTGAACCTTTGCGAAAATTCAAGAATATCGAGACCAGGAGGGCGGAGGAGCTTTACGAAGCTCAGGTAGAGGGCAAAGGCCGTGACGGTGTATCGGAAGTCAATGTGGAGCGGGCGTAGGAGTATGAAGATGAGCAGACGTAAAGAGCAAGTCACCTTGTGGCAGCGGAACCCTTCACATCATACCTCACGCGCTACATGGATTTAATTCTGCTCATCATTCTTGATTCCTTTATTGTTTGCTTCGATCAACCATCTCCCAAAGCTAATATGTTGTTTCATTCTGCATATTGCGGATGGTTGAATGTGATGGATACGATGAAACAGGCTCCTCACAATATTCATCCAAACCGCACCGGAAGCAGATGAGAGCTGTTCAATGACATCAATCTTGAAACTTAATTCAACTTAAAGCTCTGGTCTTTATACAAGACACAATGCCCTACTCGCCGCCATAGATGAGCAAGCTTTGTACAGAAACCCTTCCAAAGCCCTCTTGGAGCAACAATTGTCTTCCCCGGTGGATTGGAAACTCAGCCACCACCATCACGCTGACATCTTCAGGGCTAACACCAGCTTCGGTCACCAAGTGTAGCACTGCCAGCAATGACTTTCCAGTGGCTAGAACATCATCCACCACTACCACTGATGCTCCCCTGGAGATCACACCCCGACCCAGCTCGAACCGCCTCTGTATCGACTCGCTAGAAGATGAGTAGGAAGAGATGTGCGATGTTGACTTTTCGATGGAGAGGACGGGTGGAGGAAGCTTGACACCTTGGCGAACCAAGGCCAGAGGGATGCCGATATGCGCAGCCAGCGCCGACGCGAAGATGAAACCGCCAGTCTCACAGGAAACCATCATATCGACTTTGTTCCAGTCTTTAGTGAAGTGATCTTGCAGCAGTGATGTACATAACGTCAGTCCACCCGGCTGCTGGGCCACGTTCAAAACATGGCGGAAGTCGATCCCGGAACGCGGGAAATCGGGGATAGAGCGTACCATGTCGGCGAGCCGCTGCAATTTAGCGTCAAAGAATGGGTGGAGATGCTGTACAGCAAACTCAATAGCAGCTTTGTCTCCTACTGTGTCATTTTGAAAGATGAGGCATAGCCTGTGCTTCAACGAACTTGGTCTTGACGCTCTGGTGTTCGTTGCTCTTTTGTCACTCGAACCAGCATCGCCATCTGCAACCCTTTCATATTTCCGGCGAGCCTGGAGGGTCTCTTCGTCCACCTGAACCCGGACCTCGAGTAGTCTGCTGTCTGGCACCAATGGAGAAAAGGTTGCAACGGGTGCCTCATCTGTCATGCCGGTGACGAAGAGCAATTCCACATCTCCAGCACCATGCACAACCTTCAGAAATTGCTCTTCAGGTAGTTGTGGCCGTTGGCGAACACGGTCTTGATAAAAAGCTGTCAATGCTGGCCGGTGTTGTTCTTTGTAGGCACGGTCCCCAAGCAGGCGGCTCAGGTCCGCTCCGGTGGCCTCTGCGTATTCCGCCTTGATTGCATCGCTTATGCTGACCATGCCAGCCCTGATGCCTTTCACGCTGAAATAGCTGACCCAAAGGCCCGCGGTATAGTCTTTCCCAGCGAAGCTTTCTCCGGTGACCAGAATGATGAGCTTGGATCCGATTGAGGCATGTGTAAGGGGGCAGGCATAGGGCAACACATTGCGTAGATAGCATTTGCACTTGAGGTGGGCCGCGCGAGGCGGGTTCGGACGGAAAGCCACCGCAGGCAACGGAGACTCGTGAGGACTTGGCTCACTGTCGGCTGCGTCGGCACTGCTGAGGGGCAACAGGTTTTGGACCACACTATAGGCCCATCGGAAAGCTTGATCAAGCATATTCATGACTTTTGGAAACGAGGTTTGCAAGAAAGGTCGCCTGGTAATTCCTCGGAAGGCGCATCTGAATCAAGATTGAGGGTTTGACTGACACAGAAATGGCGAGAAGGGTAGCTTGATCAGAATGTCCTACAAGCAGGCGACTGACTATAAATAACACCAACTTCCGAGCGTGGGTCCTTGTGATGCCTTTGACGCCGATTTGATTCGATACAAGCGGGAGGCCGACCAGCTTCTGTACTGACTAATGCCGGCAATGCGCATACATTCAACACTCCATCTCGGATTGGATGTGCGCTCGGAATCCGGGCTCAATTTCTGCTGTTGCCTCTCTCCCTTCAAACTCGTCAGACTTGCAAAATTAGTTTTGCCATAATGATTACGTCTACTGCGCTGAATAGCAATACTACGAGATGCCTCCTGTTCAGTCCATATTTGTCGGTACGTCACACCCGAGGTTCGTTAAGCAAGGAGCGAATCCCCAATTTAGCACGAAAGCCTGATCCTAAATAAATTCCTATACGGATCATTAGGATCGAAATAGAAGAGAGCCCCAAAAGTCCCACGTCAATAGCCTATACTCATCCATTACCCGGATCAACCTTGCAGTAGTCCAGATTCCCGTCGGCGTTATTGCCCCAGTACTTCGGGAACGGCACGGGCTTGCCGCTGGCGCCGAAGAGTGCAAACGTCAAGATGAAGACGAGGACCTGCGTGCCGCCGTCGAGGCCGGCGCACAAGACGTAGTTGAACCGGAGGAACCACTCGGGTTTCCACCGGCGCAGGTAGTACTGGGACCAAAAGGCGACAGCAAAGGCGCTGAGGGCGGCGCTGTTGATGCCCGTCACGAGGAAGCCGACGTGCCACGAGATGAGCGAGATGTTGAGTCGGTCGAGCTTGAGCTTGGGGAACAAGCGATGCAAGATGTACAGTGGGACTGGAGCGATGAAGCCTAGGACCAGGCCAAGGGGGACCCATTGGTACCTGGTGCCGTGGGAATAGAGATATTTGGCGAGTCCGCCCCTGGAAACACGATTTGTTAGCGTGCTGGGAGTCAAGCTCGCAGGGTTGTGATTCTCACCAGGTGATAGCTTGGGTATTGAAGGATTGCAGTGCCTGTTGAATGTTCAATGTCATCAGCACATGTTCATTAACAATTTGCATCACACCTTCAAGACTTACAGCGCCGCTCCAGATATGTGTGCCTTGAATAGACAGAAGTATTCCTCGTTGCGCATCTGTGATGGAGATCATGACAAAATAGTTGATCAGGGCCCCGACGATAGTGCCAACCAGCTGCATGGTCAATGTGCACCTGGGGCTCAGCTTGGCGTACTGCCCCAGCTTTAGATCTTGCAGGAGCATCAACCCCTGAGCTACAGAATTGTAGCCAAAGAGTGTAAAGTACATATTGGTCAGGGGCCGGCCGGGCTCGAGGTATGCGCCGATCATCTGGATGATGGGCTGCACAGGCACTTTGAACCCCGTCAGGCCAAACTGCGCGCCGGTAAAGAGGATCATTATCGCCGCCATGGCATTCGCGATGATAAACGCCCACCAGGCCATGCCGGACTCTGCCTGGTAGATGCAGACGAGGCCCACGACACCCGAGATGAGCAGGATCATTCCGTAGAACCAGTCCGGGACGTCTTGATAGCGGATCATCAGGCGGTAATGGGGGTCCATGGCGTCGAGCTCTTCGGTCGTATATTCTCGCGCCTTCCAAGATTTCCAAAACCTGTAGGTGTCGAGGCTCAGCAGGTGCTTTAGCTGCGAGGGGGCCATGAAGGACCAGGCGTTCTTCAGGTCGTCCCAGTTGTACAGCAGCAAGTGCGTAATAGTCGCAGTAATAGCCAGGTTCTGTGTAAGCACGTACGAGGCGAAGGTTGAAGCCATGTACGGGACGCCTTCCTGCATCAGTAGGGTTTCGTTGACCACACCGTGGGAGTCAAGGATAGTCGATTGATTAAATGTCTGGTATGATGTCGAGTTCGAATCTCCAGTAAAGAGCAGCTGGGAGAGAAATGGAAAGTCTCGCGCTCTCCACACATTGCCGTAGTAGATAGCCATGAAGACAACGATGTTGAGGATATAGCCGATGAAGTAGTTGAGTTGAGTCAGGGGAGGCAGATACAAGGAAGCGCTGCCGATATACTGAAAGTCAAGGCACAAGGCACCAAAGCCGAGCCCCTCGTTTCCATTGCCTCCTCCAAAGAGATAAGTGAATAACACTAGCTCGTCATGTTAACACTGTCATATCACAGGGACGGAGTTGAGACCACGTACTGCTATTTCTGTTGGCAAGACAGAATACGTTTACTGCTGTCAGAATCGGCATGATGTATTCTGGGAACACCTCCCAGATGAAGATGAGACAGAAAGCCCAGTAGAAGACCTTGAGTTGCGGTTTGGTCTCTGACTTCTTCCGATGTAGAGTCTCAAGAAGCGACATGATCGGCAAGTTTGCTGGATACAAAAACTGGTTGATTCTTAGTGTTAGAGCGGGTGTGTATTGTTGTGATTGAATACTTGAAGAATGGAGAACTCGCCTTGGTTGGGTAGACGAGGATCTTGCGCATGAGCCCGGCGATGCCGTATCCAAGTAGTTGAGATGCGAATATGAGAAATATGCAAACACCGGCGTTGGGGGTCTTTTCGTACCACAGACGCTGGACTGCGATGACCTCTACGGCTAGAGCGGAGTGTGCAGCCGTCGAGGACATGATGAGGATGGCCGCGTGCTCCTTGGCATTGAAGGGATGAGGGTTCAGCCAGCGGAGGACACCGATCTTGGGGATCTGCTCAAGCACGAGAGCCAGTACGTAGCTGATAACGCAGAGGAACGTCGCAGAGAGAGTGATCCCCTGAGGCTTGAACTGGTAGATGGTAGCAAGAGTCGCAGAGAAGCCAGAGAGCCCGATACCCAGTGCCCAGGTCCTAAAGGTCCAGGGGTCAAGAGAGGGGTCGTCCTCGACATGCAGGGCATACAAGGCAATTTCCTCCATATTCTCGACCTTTTCTTGGGCGGTCATGCCCTTGCCGATGGGCATGATCGTCTCCTCGTCGTCGGGCACCCGGCTGATCTCGTCGTTGATGTTGTCGTGCTTCTTCTCATCAGTCTGGGTGTCTTTCGCGGCCGTCTTCTCGTCAGTGTCAGTCTTCCTCCGTTCAGCCCGGATGTCGTGGACACCGAGTTCCGACAATGCCTCGATGCCAGTAGAATGGCCGGTGAGGAACGCATCCTCCGGGTTGCCGCCGAGAGGCTCCAGGCCGTTCTGACCCGGGAAGCGGTTGGCCGACATGGTTTCACCTATTCTTCACGCGCTGCACACGAGGATAGAGATGCGGACGGGCGCAAACCAGACCATCACAGTCGGTAGGGACGATCGCCTTTATCAAAGAAGCTCCGCGGGCTGCGACTGCAACCCTGCCACACAGCTCCACAGCGTTATCAGGGGTCCCATCCCGTCTCTTTGGTTTGCCCGCCGTCAATTTGCTACTACTTGCAGGAAATGGTCTGTTGATCATCACTGCCCCGATCGCGCAGAGATACCTAGTCAAGATAAGGAAGCTGGCATATCTGCCAAGCGATGCCGATTGCCCAAGGTTTGCGGGCTCTGCATTGCTCGCACCTTGCAGAATGTACAACCAACATGAACTCATGCCAGAATACAGGTTTCGGCAGACAGAGTTACTCCCATGATCCACGAAACGGGGGTTACCGCGGGGCATAATACAACAAGGTTTGCCGGCTTAATTTCAATCCCCTTTGCATGTGGGAGTACCATTTCTTTCCTTTTCCAGAGGGCCATCCAACTGGCCAAAGCCCATGGGAAAGTTCCCTGCAAGGGGTTATCTTTTGTCCTAGCCATCTCTATACGACGAACTCCGCAGTTGGCGATCGTATGAAATGAGCTGCCCTTCTTGGGCAAACGTGTGCGCTCCCCAGCAGCCGGCACATGCACACGGCGCTTCCGTGTGCACACACATCCAGCCATGCAGCTCAAGACAACCGGCGTCCTGTCGGCGGTATTGGGCACTTTCGTGCTTTCGTAGTTCACGACAGGCTTCGCATACAATCTTGCGCTCAGCATTTAAGATAAAAGCTGAAGGGTGATCGATGGATGGGCAGAACGTGGCATGCCTAGGCATACTAGGGAGGAAAGCTTCTCCTGGTAGGCTATGTTGATACTGCTGCCAATCAAGTGTCGCCCCTCGGACTAAATGCCCTGGCCAAGCGACGCCAACTCAAAGCCAAGATCACATAAGGTCAGGTGGTCATCGCGGCCGCCGGCGTTTCTGTCGCTCGCCAAGTCGCGCGGGGCAACCCTCTCCTGCAACCATTCAATATTATCGTATGGGCAATCTTGGCAACTGGGAGTGTCAGGTGACGATTTCATCTAGCACTGCTATTTAGGATGCAGGATACGTTGCATCTTCGCTGTCGTCGAAAGACATGACTGAAAGGAGGTAGAGCGAGTGTGTGCCGATGTGCCGCCTCCACGAGATAACATGGCGGACAACGGCAGCATTTTCGATCCCTCCATCGAAGAACCGCCCTCCTACTCGCGCTCTGGCTCTCCAACATTCTCTCCGAATTTGGCGACAGCCCTTGGTGCCGCTGCCCCTCACCCCAGTGCTTCGAATTCCGGAGCATCCATCCCGCTATCACCACAGGCGGCCTCCAGCCCGCCCTCGCAGCCCATACGCAGCAACTCCCCGCCACCAAGCTACCAGCCCGGCCCCTCTTCAGTCGACGGCCGAACCTCCTCCTCCCGACCCGACCCAGCCCAGGAAGGAGATCGCCGCGTCCTGAAGGAGATCCTCCGAGCCCACCCCTGGCGCCGCTCGTGGGGCCCCCCGCCCAAGACCGCGCACGACGCGCTGTGCCGCACAGCGCTGCTCGGCAAGCGCGAGATCCTCCTCGCGCTGCTCGAGGCCGGGGTGGAGATCCGGTACACGACGCGCTACTCGGCCAGGTGCAGCACCAGCGCTGTGCACGAGGCGCTGCGCGGGCCGGCGCCGGACCTGTGTCTGCTTCTCCTCGACGAGTGCTTCCGGCGCACGGCGGCGCGCGCGGGCGGCTCGGAGCGAGCGGAGCAGGCGGCGCTGGAGCAGGCGCAGTGGATGCTCGACGCCAGGGATGGGGCGGGTTGCACCCCGCTCCACCTGGCGGCGGCGGCCGGCGAGACGGCCATAGTGGAGGAGCTCATCGGGCGCGGGGCGGAGGTCGATCCCGTTGACAACCTGCAGAGGACGCCGCTGCACATGGCGGCGCGGTACGGGCGTGACGAGACAATACGGGCCTTGTTTGAGGCGGGAGCCGATCCGGGAAAGGTGAAGGAAGAGCTTTGGGGTGGCAATCTCTTGGATCATGCCGATCTTGGCAGTTTCCCTTCCATATCCAGATTGCTTCAGGGTATCCTGCTTGAGATGGGCGAATTTGAAGAATCCCTTCTGGGGGCAAGTGATGATATAGCTGAGCCTGGTGCTGCTATGGCAATTAATCAGCGAAGATCGCAGGCCATTCGGCCTCTCAAGTCTGCCGATAAAGCACCTTCAGGAGGGCTCGAGATCAAGGCATACGCACGAGACTCGATCTTCAAGTTCCCCAAGAGCAAGCAAGTATGGCGACCTAGGAAGGCGCCTGACAGCCTCTTGACTAACCCACTCTATCTACACTGGAAAGCCGAGTTGGAGAAGATCCGCGCTGAGCACCAGGCACAGAAAGAGAGAAACAGGCTGCGGGAACTCGCTTTGTTTGGTCCTACGAGCGCACAAGGACCTTGACTTCCCGCGCAAATAGCATGCTACAATGAGATATCTAGCGTTATGAACGTTCGAAAGAGCTCTTAGTAATCATATTTTGGAGTTTCTATGCGTTTCGAAGAACTAAAGAGCCCAACTGCTGGAGCCTGGCCGGGCTTGAAAGCTCCAACCGATTCGGGTAATTTTGAAACCCCACCAAGATCCAGCCGGGTATCGATGCTGTGCCCCTGGATAAATCGCCTCCCCATGTCTAAGCTCAACAACCCGGATCCTGGTGTTCTATTTTCATATGTATGAGCTCCATTCTACACGACTCTCTGAAACTGTGCCACGAAATAGACGAGGTAGAGAATACATATTTTGCAGGGTGACTTGCAATGACAAACAAGCTGGAAGACTTGCTGTCATCCACCCATGGCCTTTCAAGTTTACTGTTGTCTTCTAGATGTTGCGATGCATTTAATGAGTTGCTCGGATACATTGTACTCAACCACGCTGGCATAAGCCATCATGTAACATGATAAAAGGACGTTCTGATACAGTATGGTCACTGTCTCATGCCCTCCTACTAATCACAGATAGCCAGGTCGATAGAATAGGAGTCCCTATATGCAGGTTTTGTCTACAAAGAAGTCATTGAGTTTCGTCTTCCGGCTTCACGGTCCTCATGCCCTGTGGCACAGACACGGAGCTTCTAGAAAGACCCACGCCTTCTGCTAACTTCGTATCAGGACCCGGAGGTCTTCCGCCGCTCATCTCGACCTGGCTTCAACGCCGATGCTAGCTGCGTCTGCAAGCCGCCACGTCAGAAAAGTCCGCAGGCTGGCGACATATCCGATTGGCGTATGCACACGCGAGGACCCGGGGCTGCTGAGGGCTTGGCGCTTGGCAACCACTCCAGAGAGCCACGACTGGACCCAGGTCGGGGCACCCGACCAGAAACGAATGGGAAGACAAAAGCTATCGATATCCGGCCCCCTGCGGAATGAGCTCTAATGGTGTTTCCCTGTGCTAGAGTCTGCAGGGTCTTGGATCGCCAAAGCTTAGCTAGACATCTACAGTTCTCGGGATGACAGAGGGTTAGAGCTAACGGACCCGGTGTCCATAAACAGTAGCAACTTTCGAACATATATTATCTAGTCAGCTATGACCTTATAGTTCCAGAGACCCCGGAAACCACCAGACATTGTCGCTCAAGGCACATAGTTAATCTATTTGCACATTGTTGATACGCGTGCCGCCCCTGTATTTGCGCGGCACAGCTCCCTAGGCGAGCTCGCGTCTGGTCGCGATGTGACTTGACACGGAGCCAACTAAGAGGAACAGGCGGCGCTTGAACTCTCTTAAGCACTAAGCGCAGAAGAAGAAAAAGAAGCGCCCCCCTAAGGCTGCCACGACGATCCTTCGGCTGGCTCATCCGATGCCCAGGACTGAAAGGGCGACACGCCAGCACTGTCACATCTCTGGCGGCTTTCAACCCATCCGTTCCCAACCATGAACGCGCCACCACCAAGAAGAATATCACGGAGTAGCGTTGCATCGCCTCGCGGGTATGATCCTGATGCATTCAGCCTATTTCTTCCTGCAGTTCTGGGAGCATCCTGCGTCCCTAACGTGGGCTCCGTGACATGATGAAGGAGGGAACCGGTTGTGAACAATGGAATGATTGCTCTATGATCCGAAAGATACTCTCTGTTGGATGTGTTGGTCTAGACAACTTTGAGTCTCCAAGGAAAGGGGCGTATTCCTTGAAGTATAAAGTTCGCCTCGACTCCCTCTCCTCTCCGTCAAAACACCTCCTCACCAGCTCCTCAACTACTCAAACCAGCCACAACTTGACTACTTTCCAGATCACCCAGATCAACTCCACAACTATTCAAAATGAAGGCCACTTTCTTCATCATCGGCGCCCTTGCCGCCCTTGTCGCCGCCGCTCCCGCTCCCGCCCCCGAGCCTGAGCCCGCCGAGTTCGACATCGCCGCCGTCGACGGCCTCGTCGCCCGCTTCGTCGAGGACAACGTCCTGTCCAAGCGTGACTGTGGAAAGTGCTCGAAAGGCAAGAAGCTTTGCTGGTCTTGCAACCCCACCGGTGGTTGCGCCACCAATGTCTACAAGTGCTAGATCAGCATTTCAGTCCATGTCACGCCCCTGTCAGGTACGTCCTGCGTCAGCACTCCTTCCAGACTCGAGAGCCTGGCGACTGAATCATTAAACAGCGTTGTTGATAGCTTCTATACGCTCGTTTTGACAATTATAGGGGACATGCAACTTGACCTTGAGATACTTAAAACTGGATTTCGCAGCTTAGGTGCGGTGGTTCTGATTGATGGACGATTTCCGCGTACGGGCCCGGCACCTCTGGAATTCTTATGCACCAATACACAAGCTAGGAGGATTGCTTAAAATCAAGGCAATGTTTATTTGGAGCTTGCTTATTCTAGTTATGGTTATTGTGTGTGATTAGATCCAGCTAAGAATAATACATGCGAATATCAGATCAAGCGTGGATTGGAAGGCTCTCGCCGAGCCTTCCAGTAAGTGATAGTTTACACGTGTCTCTCCTTTGCCTACAATCAACTTGGAAAGCTACAGAAATCTAAAGTCTAGTGGTTACATATATACAATCGTACAAGCCATCATATCTGTTCAACTGTCGTGGGATGCCTGGCTGGCTTTATCCCCGTTTACTAGTTCAAAATCCCTCTCGTGCTTCTTCGACAAGTGTCTATCGACCCACGCATCAATGCTTGCCGCTGCCTCCTCGGCATCTTCAAGATGTAGCTGGAAGAACCCTTGAAGCTGGGAAGGTGTGAAAGTGTCCTCGGGTATCTTTGCCGCGAACTCGGCCGCAAGTTGTCGTATGCGATCCATGTCGGGCCATGCGCCACTCTCCGATATCGCAACTTGATCAATCCGGACTTCGGGAGCGAACATGCGTACAAACATCTCCCCGGAAGATTTCTGACTGATGTTTCCGAGAAAGATCTTCATATCTACCCGTCCTGGACGGACGAGCGCGCCGTCCAGATATTCCGGCCTGTTGGTGGTCATGATTACGATGCGGCCTTCCTGGGACCCGACACCGTCCAACACGTTGAGCAGACCAGAGAGCGTGCAACCCGAGACTGCACTGCCGCTGCTGTACTCGCTTCGTTCAATGTCTCTTCCGGTCCAGACCGCGTCTATGTCCTCAAGTAGTACAATGCATTGAGGTGGAATCTCCTGGAACATCTGCTCCAGATCCGCATCGCTTGCCACTGTCGGTATGTTGACCTCGTAGAGATCCAGACCAAACTCTCCAGCGAGCGCGGTAGAGAGCGATGACTTGCCGGTGCCGGGAGGACCATGGAAGAGGTATCCCCGGCGATACGGCATGCTCCGCCGCTGATACAGCTGTGCAGTCTTGGGGTCGAGGTAGTTCCTGATGTCAGTGAGCAACTCCTGCTTCACCTGCTCGTCGAAATGAACTGTCTCCAGGAGCCGGATAGGCTTGCGGGACTTGGGTTGCCACTGCAGCAGCATCAGTATTCTCTTTTGGTTGAGACATTGTTGAATGAATGAATGAAATATGTACTCACAGAAACTCCATAGCGATCCCTGGCGTAGATAATGACAAAGTACTGCGTCTGCCTCTCCGCGAATTCTCGTGCGGTCTGGATGAACTGCTTGATAGGCTCGACGGAACGGCCAAGACAGATGACAGTGAGTTCCTCTCCACCGACACCATCATACGCTGGGTCGCTCATCGAGGCATTGAAGTCGTCTGCCGCTCGAGACACGAAGAACAGATGCCCCTCGTGCCAGAACCAGATCGTGCCCCAATGCGGATGATACTGCACTGCTCGCCTCGTCTTCTTCAACAGAGCAGCTCTGTCCGACTCACGACCGGCTTGGGTTCGTGCAGTAAGGAATCTGAGACTCCTGAGCTCGATCACATTGGCGAGCACCCAGTCCGCCACATTCCGGTTCAGGGGGTCCCGGCCGGGGATGGTGACTGAGGCGACAAAGAACCTTCGGATCCAACTTGTGGCTTCGCGCCAAACATGGTGAACAAATCTCCACGCAGAGGGTAGAACCCCGGCGATGGCGATGACGGAGCCGACCTGGGTGAGATCAAGTTCCAACCATCGACTGAGCACAGCCTTCATGACGCTGACTCCGTGCATCGGCGAGTGCAGCATCCCGAAGCTTGCCGCGCCGCCAGCATGAAACTCGCGTGACATCTTGTTTGACTCTGGCTATGTGGTTACCGCGGTAGCGACTAGGCTTCTACTTCATCATGGAGAAAGGGCTCAATAGCAGCCGATGTTCGGACCATGAAGGAGAGACCATCGGGATCCCGGGCCACCCGGTATAGCCTTGGTGTGTAGACAGTGATGAACAAAGACGCAAAAAGATATACTAGTACACCAAATGAAGAGAAGAACCCTAATGAAACATGCTTAAAGGAGTGTGAATGCTCGTTGTAGCCCGGTCAGGATGCTCAGCTCGGATTTGGAGGTTTGATATTGCCGAAAGATTTTGCCAGTCCGCGTCGACGCTAAAATACGGGAGAGATTTGTACCCCATTGAAGGGACATCCCCAGTCTGCAAGGAAGCACACCTGGTCAATGGAGGCTCAATTGTTCAATTGCGATTTTCAAGGGTATAGCAGAGTTCCGAAACGGTCCGCATTTCAGATCAAATCATATTCTGAGTGTTGGAGGCCTTTGACGTTTCTGTAGTGACATATCAAGAGCCGGTCACGTGTCAACCGACGCGGAAGTTACATGTCTGCTTCCGCCCAAATTCCGACGTCATTCATCACGAATCTCGACCCATCTGTCCTGTTGGACAACGAGGTTAAACACCCTCTCAATCTCAAGCGCAACGCTGGCTGAGTGTATTGTAACATGGTATGAGTAATTCCCAACCACGATGAGCCCCGCGCCCCGGTCGCAGCGCGCCTGTGACAGCTGCCGCATCCGCAAAGTCAAATGCGACAACGGGCAGCCGTGCACGCAGTGCTCCCACTTCAAGCTGCCCTGCGTCGTGTCCTCCGGGCCTTCGAAGCGACAGAATCCCATCAGAGGTAGACTCGTCGCGCGAGCCCGCGGAGAGAATGACCTGGGCAACTTGGAGACCGGGCCAGGGAGGCCCGCTTCCGCGCCGATACCTGCTCCTTCGGGCGACTCGCCCCGGAACCACCGCCCAGATACCCTTTTCGAGTCTCTTCTCACGCCGACTGGCTACACCACCGAGTTCTTCATGGATCTTATCCCCAGTTTCGAACAGCTCGTCTACCCCGTCAACCCGGTCATCACACCCGACGACATCGCCGTGGCCATCGGGAACATCCGCGGCAGCTTCGAGGACGCCGCGCTCGTCTACGCCTTTGCCGCCGTCACCACCTTCCTGACCCAGCGGTCGGCGACGATGCACGGCGCCGTGGCCACGCAGATGGACGACCTGATGCAGCACAGCCTGGCCGCGCACAAGCGTGTCGACCTGCAGACCGCGCCCGACGGCCGCATGGTCGAGGAGCCGCCCATCAACGCCAAGCGCGTCATGACGTGCATCTTCCTCGAGATCTCGATGATGGCGTTCAAGCGCTTCGACCGCAGCTTCGCCCTCCTCCGCGAGGCCATCACCATGCTCCAGACGGTCAAGGTGCACCAGCTGTCCGGCACCGGGAGCGGCGATGCCACGTATCAGCGCCTGTACTGGGAGACGTACATACACGAGCGCTTCCTCACCATCGCGTCCGGCTACCCCAGCGTCCTGCCCCCGCTGAAGGCCGGGTTCCCCGCGCCCGACTCTACGGTCCCCGCCTATGTCGAGCTCGGCTTCAATCGGCTCATCTCGCTGTTCCTGATCATGGACAGGCCGCTGCTCGCGTACTGGGAGGAGCAGCAGGGTATCGAGCCCTCCACGTCTGACATCACGCCGGAGTGGGTTGAGCAGAAGCAGATCCAGCTCGACCAGGACGAAGCCAGCACCTACGAGGCAGACAAGGCCTTGAGGGAAAGCGGCCGCGGGGCGTTGACCGAGTTTCAGCTCGTTGATTTGTACATTACGCGTGTGTGGCTCCGGACTCTGGTATGGCAGCTGGCCCTTTCGCGAGGCCTGCTGCAGTCCGCGCCGCCCGAGACGGTCCACGAAGGTCTGTCACTGAACTACCCGGCCCATCGCCTGTCGACCGAGCTTCGCAGTCTCGTCAACCGCATGGAGAGCGTGGGCAGCATCGCGACGCAGGGGAGTGGTATCATCCAGAAGCTCTTTGAGATCACCAGCACCATCGCCGACGTGCTGGCCCTTCCCCTCGCGGCGGACATGGAACGGCAAGAGGAGGCGGCCGGCCATGTGGCGGACCTCGTTTTCCTTGTCAAGTTCTTGTTTCAGTTTGAGCGCATCAGGGAGCAGCAAAAGGCATATCTGCAGGAAAAATTGGACATGCTTCAGAAATTATACCCGGCGGGGCTGAATAGTCATGATCTATCGTAGGGAAAATTGAATTGCCTGGTTGCTTCTTACTTTGCATACACACTCGCCAGGCCCTCCCAGAGCATCACCGTCTCGAAGCCAGAGGCTGAACTGTCCTGCCCCTCTGCGAAGCAGCTGATGCCCAGGCAGTTGATAGCGTCGGAGTAGACTGTCGTGGAAAGAGCAAAACGGTCGTTGGCGAAGACCTCGATGACATCTCCGTCGCTGAATATCCGGAGGTGCAGGCTCTCTAGGCACTCTGCGCCGTCCTTTTCTTGGACAAACAGGGTGAAAGATCCCCCGATGCGGCCCTTTTGGATGTCTTTGAGGTCGTTGGACAACGTCTTGTCGACAACGATCTCTTCGTCCTGCGGCGAAAAGTATATGCTCGTCATATTCGATCGATCCTCGTTGTGTCGCACCTGGAAGCCGATTCTCTCGTGTGCTGGGTGTATTTTGATAAAGGCCTCCAGCTCCCAGTTTGGCGAGGCCGGGGTAGCGATTTGATATGGTTGATTGAGTGCTTCCACGCCAAGCCATATGGAGGGCTTGCCTTGCCGCAAGCGTTTGAGATCAAGCAATGGCCGGATCCCTAATGTTTCGACACCCCGAGTACCGGCCTCTGGTCGTTCAGTCAATAACCTGATGGAAGGGATTGCCTCAAGAGGGGTCTTCAGCGCCCGCCTGACATTATGCAAACGCTGCATGAAGACTTCCCTGGGCAGGGAGAGGTATCCGGTCCAGCCCTTGGCCTCGCGTCGCGATAGGGTCAGCTCTTCCTCTTTGATCCAGCCCCAGACGATCCACGCTCTAGAGTCCGGGTGCCGATATGAGTTCGGTGCATAGAGGCTGCCGTGGTCCAGAATGCCGCCAAACTCATAGTCGAGGGCGGGCCCTTGCTGGGTTGTCTGGAGGCTCCCGGCCATCCATAGCGTCCATGTTTCGTTAGCAACTTCGCCGCCCTCCTTGTACCCTCTTTGATAGCCCCCTTCGGTACCCATGAGCAGCACAGGGCATGTGTCGGCTCCCGAGTCCAGCCCTAGGAAGTTGACACACTCCCAGTTCACACCAAAGTCTCCGGTCCAGTGACCCGGCCGAGTGAATCCCACTGGGATGTCAACCAACGGCCCAATGTACGTCCACCTCGTCAGGTCATGTGGCGAAACAGCGTAGACAAATACATTCGGCCCCTTGTCGACTATGCCTCCCGAGACGAATCCATAGAGCTGCTTCTCCGTTGCCCCGCGCTTCTCGTCGAGGGCACCCCATTCCGCTAGGTACGGATCCCTGAAGCCCGTGGCTCTCAGGCCTTCGGGTTCTCCCTTCAGTATCGGGTTTAGGGGACTCTTTTTCCATGTCCGGCCGGCGTTCTCTGAGATCGCTATGGCCAGGCCAGCACAGTTTCGCTGGTAGGGTACTGTCCAGTGAATGGGGAGATTGGTGATTGATGAGTAAATGAGAGTCAGTTGACATTTTTCTCCCCGCGGCCCCGTGGGATGCATGCATCCTGTGAATATGCCCTTATCGTCGTAAGATTTCGAAGGTTCCAGCACGGGACCTGTGCTATTCGCTTCCCAATGCAGGCCATCTTTGCTGGTGAACTGGCCCCAGCAGATGTCTTCCCAGTCGCAAGATTTAGGATTCCCTGTAGACGGGACGTTAGTGAGCAAACGGCGGAAACAGCGCCATGCCACGTACATTGATAGAACAGGTGATATGTGCCAGTCGCAGGATCGAATCCGGGAGCGCAGGGATCGTTCAGCCAGCCGTGAGGGGCTTTGAGATGATAAGTTGGCAGAGGGTGCCATTGTCGCTTGCCCGCAGACAATTTGGCTATCGCCATGCTCGCAGCCACGGTAGCAGATCTGCGAGAGAGCTTTGTGATCTCAAGTCAAGTCTGATGATGAGATGGAAGAGAATCAAGTAGGGCCGCCGTCGGAGGCAAGCTGTGCGTCATCTGTCAGCAACCAGCAGGGATGAATGACGGATGTCCACTCAAAGGGAAAGTCATGCTTTTGGCCCGAGCTGCATTTCAGGAAAACAAGGGGAGTAAAATCCAGAATACCTGTTCATTATGCTCCGGGAATATCCTATCTATCGCTACCTTAGATGAGAAAGCGAGGGGTGTCCAGAGAGATTGGTCCACCAGAAGTTGTCGGCACGACATGTGTGGGGTGCACCTGCTAGGGAGCTTGGTGATGGGTCCTGGGGTCATTAGCTTAGCATAAGTACCTCTCTGTGCACCGGTGGTATTTGGGGGGACTGCATGTTGGCTGCATGATTGTGGGGGCAGCGCCAGCCAGGCGAACTCAGCTGTGATGAACAGCGAAGAGTTATGGAAGACTGGTCTTGGCATCGCTAAAAGGTCGGGGAGTCTTGCCAGATGCCATACCATGTGGTCTCACGGGCAGACTCGTCTCGTAAGAGCAAAGACAAAATCTCCGGGCACTGGCTCGGAGTTCATGGGGTCATCCACACCCTCACGCCATGTTTTGGATACGTACAAGCCTGATGATCAGTTGCTGAACATATCTCTATTGGTGATATTTTGATGTTGGCTTCATATCATGATTTCTTTTGTAGTTATTCCTTTGTAAGGACTAATGCTAGTGTAACTCGGCGTTTGTTCCAGGCACCGGCGTTTTCATGTACATGGTGAAAGAATTTGTCTCTTGTTCATCAAAGATCAACCGGCTCGACCTTGGTGTTGCCACCCTCCGCGAATTGGTCAACCCGAGTGCTGGCGAACTTGCGGGCGCTGACCCTGTGGTGGAACAGCACGTCCAGCTCACCGTACGTCCGGCCCTTGGGCTCCGGAAGTCGGAAGTATGACCAGATAAGAATCACAACACAGAATCCGGCCCAGAAGAGACCCGTCCTGGCGCCCCAGTTCCAGGAATGGATACCGAGCATGTGGGGCATCAAGCTGTTGTTCAGCAAGCCGCCGATGTTGGAGAAGTTGCGCGCCAAGACGACCGTCTTGATCTTGTGACGGGTCGAGGGGATCTCGGCGACAATCGAGTAGCAGACGGGGCCGACCGTCATGTTGTAGACGAAGGTGTAGAACAGAAGGAGGGATCCGATCGCCCACGAAGGGCCCGGCAGGTCCGGGCGCGCGAAGCCGAGCCCCCCCACGGTCATGAGAATGACCATGAGGCCGAACATGCCGGCAATGTAGATGTCGCGGCGCCCGAACCTGCCCATCATGACCCACGAGAGCAGAACCCCGATGACGCCCATGGCGCTCTGTCCGATGTTCATGTCGAACGAGTTCTGGGGCGACAGCCCGGCGCGTTCGTAGAACTGGACCGAGTACCCCATCAGAGCCGAACCGCACCAGCACTGCGCAAGATAGGACACGGAGGCGATCTCGGTGCGGCGGAGGTCGACGCCCTTGAAGCAGTCCCAGTAGGTCATGCCCTCCGACTGCGCCTTCTCGAGCTCGTCGGTCGCCTTCATCAGTGCGACCTGGTCGTCGACATCAAAGTTGGACTGAGCGTTGCGGCTCGTCAGCTGCAGCAGGGCCTTCTTGGCATCCTCGAGGCGGCCCTTGCGGACCAGCCACCAGGGTGACTCCGGAGCAAACAGGGTGCCGAGGATGATCAGAGGCGGCCACATCCACTGCAAGGCGAACGGGATGCGGTAACCCCATTCGCCCTCACGGCTGAGGAGCCCGCGCAGGACACCTGCCGAGATCAGCTGACCGATAATCCAGCACAGATTGACATAGGTCGTGAGATATGGCCGCAGGATGACAGGGGCTACGTCGGAGGCGTATGTAACGCTGAGAGTCTGGAAGATGCCCCATGGTATGCCCAGGAGGATGTTGCCGGCCAGGATGGTCTGGATGTTGGGTGCAAAAAACGGAATGAAGATGAGCGAGATCATTAGGGCTTGCGAGAACAGCATAGTCCTCTTGTATCCAAAGTGGTCGGAGATGAACCCGTTGATGTAGAGGCCGATAATCTGGCCAACCAGGCCGCCGTTTTGGATGTATGTTTGCCAGTTTGCCGAGACAACCTTGCCGCCGTTGGGGCCCGGTTGGTCGCCGAATTTATTCTGGAAACTGAAGGTTCGTTAGCTGTGCGTTGTGGTAGCGGGAGTAATCAATACGGCAGATCACTGACGCGGAGTATCCATAGAAGCCGCCAAGGAGGGCAAGATCGTAGCCCTCCATGATGACAGCCGCGGAGAAGATCAGCGAGAAGGCAATGGCCTTGGGATACAGCCTGAACGCCTGCTTGAGGGTCAACTCATGTTCTCTGCCAGTGGCATTCCTGGCTTGCTCTGCCAGTCCTGACTTGAGTCCGTCGGAGTCCATGCTGTTGCTCTGGGCCTCGTTGGCTTGAGACTGAATGAAATCAACCTCAGTTGCAGTAGGGGCTTTTGGTTCAGCCATGATAAAGATGGGCCAATATGCCTTTATGAAGCTCGAATATGAATACCCAAAAAGCCTTTGTCTTCAAACTCTTTGGTGATGACTTTCCGCAGAAGCTGAATTGACGACAGAGGCAGGGAAACCGGCGGATTTTGTACTTTTTTCGCCCTGGGTCGCCGGAGGCGAAATAGGGGTACGAGGAACCGAGGCCCCTACCGGCGGAGTGGGCTACGTTATGTCGAACGTACTTATTGAACACACGATAGGACCGAATGGCAACCATTCGTGTCGAGGTCTAACGGTTTCCGTGGGGAAACCTGGAGTCCCCTGATTCTTCTCCAGCCTTCCCATGTCTTCGCAAGTGCCCGAGGGCTGAGCTAGTGTGGCAGAAATTCGTGAAACATCCACACCGACTCGAGGCCTTGGTGTCGGACCGACAAGTCCTGAGGCTTTTCACCCACCACTAACGACGAGAGTGGAGCTAGGCGAGGAGGAAGAGCTAGCATGAACATGTACAGAGATTTATCAGATTCCCGGCCCGAAAAGAAGCCCATTCTGCTGTACGAGTATACGCACGGTATCGGAAATGGAGCTGAGGCCATCACGGAATACATCGACCTGCTTCCACGAGCAGCCCACGTCTGCAATGTTGCTTTCCTTGGCACTGGACGAGCCAGGGCCTCGAGACGCACACCGCAGCCGGCGAGAGATTTTACGGGGACGGCGACTCCGGTGGCATAAACAATGACGGCAGGGAGGCGGCCCGCGCATACGACTTTCTCAACCACAGCCCCAAGCTCGCACTGGCGGTATTTACAGAAGGACTGAAAAAGGACCAGATCCGGTTCAGATTCTCTCAGGAAGTCAAAAGGGGGCTCTCTCATCAGCCGCCACAGCATAGTATTAAACCTCAACCATCTGAAGTGCGAATAGTCTCCTATGGATGATGGAGAGCATAACAAATAACGGAGATCACGCTGCCAGATATCAAGCCTGGATAGATAGCCGACAATCCAGTTGAGCATCTTGTCTTAGCGGGCAAGACCGTGAACCTTATATGGGTGTTGCATTCTATTTGAGATCAGATACACTCTTGGCTCCCTCTGAGCCTGTAGTTGCACAAGCCAATTCTCACTGCCGCCACGCAGTGCCGAATCTCGGCTGCTCCCGAGATCAAGCAGCGCATCGAGTCGATAGTAGAGATCTAGGGGTGTTCATCGTTGGCGTTTGACTGTCTGCGGTGATTGTTGATATCATGGAGCGAGCAAGGGCTACCTTCGTCTCCCCTGAATCTTATTCCATTTCATCATGCACTGAACGAAGGCGTTGCTGGTGAATTAATATACTGACTGGAAGTACGTCAGACCGTACACAAAGAGTGTCATATCCAGAAAGAACGGTGAGATCGTCCCCATCTGAGTCCTACCAGAACAGAGATTTTCGCAACGCTTTGTAGACTGGCAGTCTCTCGTAGATGACTTGATTACTCACCTCTAGTACCGGCGAGAGAGTGATAACCGGGCCGATATGAGATGGATGACATTTACAAAGCACCAAGAGCGGAGTGCCGATCACGGTCGACTTTGGCACGCGGCACTGACGTAGCTTTACTACCTCTCCCTCCGTGCCTTGGAATAAGTGCGCTCATCCGTAGGAGCTCAGGAAACTTTGGGCCAATAACCCAATCATCAGGCTTGACTGGGCGCATAATGGACTTGGACTGGGCATAGGTTCGATCAGACTCAAGGCAGTACCCGAAGGTGCTCTGCTGGACAAGACATTCCTCTTGGATCTTCACCTGGAGTCGATGAGTAACGAATTAACACATGCTCGGAGCCGCCGAGTAAGATGACGCATTAGGACTGTTCAAAACGTAGCATGTAGAAGATTCAATCTTTCTCAGCTGTATAATCACGCCACCATCGTGCTCGCCATTTCTCTCGTGACTGAGTGATACTTGTAGGGCGAAAGATGAGTGAGGTCCACTATCTGACGAGAAGGAGCACTGCCTATTAGTGTTCGTGACTGGAATCACCGTCGCATCTATGCGAAACCGACGACCCAACGTGATAGAAACTCACAAGACACGATAATTATTTGTTTAAGTGTGTCAAGATTTGACGATGCTCGCTTGGCCCCCAATGGAAGAGAAGAGAGCTCATAAACGTGTCCAGAGAATCCAATTTGCATGGTCCAGTTGAGGCTTGAATGTGCTTACACATACCATTGGCTGACTAAATTCCGTCAGCAGGGTTTCATTGTCTTCAAGATTCAGACGCGGCTGTCAGCCCATCGTGCAACAGGGTGTCCTCAGGTACTTTTAACTGCTGCTCGCTTCTCTTCCAATTGTCTGTTCATGTCTGGGATTATCCCGTCTCATTTCCCAAAAGGGCAAGCTTCAATGTGTGATATGAAGACAGATTCGTGTGATCCGAGTGACTAGCCTTACGTTTTCGGTCTTTGCCGGTGGGCCGGAGGTCGCACAGTACCATTCAATGTAACATTTCGACTCCGTCGGGTATTGTGAGTAAGCCCAACACCACCTCAGACACTCATCTATTCATCCCTACCTTCCAGATCGGGACAGAGATGGTCCACGATAGTTGCACAAATATGGTAACCAAGTGCAACATATATTCTGTGTCTGTGTAGAAAAATGCTGCTAGTGATCCCTCACAAATCAGCAGTAGTCTAAAGTAACTGGACGGAGGTGAAAGACCTGACCAGAAAATAGGAGACGTGCCTCTGGATAATGCCTCTAATTGGCTTCACTCAGACGGACACGCAACACTCAAGGGGGAGGCAAGCCATCTCTTGTCGATTAGTGATATTGGGTCCAAGGAAGAACTTGGCCACATGTTAATGTATTGAGGATCTGCATCCTCGCTCAGTAATCTAGGGCTTGCCATGTCGAGTGCTTTGGGTATAAAGATAGACCTTCTTCCTGGTCTAAACAACTTCTTGCCAAGACCCAGCCCTCATCAATACAACAGAAACAGTCAATAAGACAAGATCTTTTTTTTTTTTACACCAAAATGTTTGCTCAAACCGCCATCCTGCTCTTCACCGCCGGCCTGGCCGCTGCTCTTCCCAGCCCTACCGAGCCCGAGAACGTTGTCGCTGATCGCGTCCTTGACGCTCCCCTCGCCAAGCGGACCACGTAAGTCAAACATTGAACATCTTGACAATTTATAAACTAATGTGTATCCACAAGACACCACGGTATCGGTACTATCTTCCTCCAGGAGGGAGGCACTGGGTCTTGCGGCCAGAAGAACCCCGACTCGTCCCACATCATTGCCCTTTCCAACTTCTGGATGAAGAACCAGTCGCCTGGCCCTTTCTGTGGCCGCAAGATCCAGGTCACCAACACCGGAAGCAGCGACGGTGGTGTCCACGGCAAAGGTACACAAACTGCATTCACGGGGTTGGAACTCCAGGTTCAGTGAGCAGTATGGAAACTAACCACTTCTGTTCAGGTAACACCATCATTGCTACCGTTGAGGATACCTGCCCTAGCTGCGATGAGAACCACCTCGACTTTTCCGAGGGTGCTTGGAACGAGTTGACCAACAACTCGCCCTTCAGCGTCGTCAACATTGACTGGTGAGTCACCTTATAGACCGTCAACAACAGGATCAACAATTAATGAAAAACAGGCACTTTTGCAACGCTAACGGCCAGTGCTAAATTTCATGGCCGTAGAAGAAATGCAAGTAGGTCTATTTCAAGCAAAGCTCGGTCAAGATCACTTGTTTGAGTTGAACCAACTTTTCGGGGCACTGTTCAACACAGAAGCCCTGAGAAAACTTCCAGTGCGTGTCGGCTGGTAGAACAGAAACTATTGATAGCTACAATATAAAGTGATATCGCGATTATGATTCTGTTAAATGCGTGGCCTCGACACTACCAACTTGAGTATTGCATAGCCCGTACGATTTGGGATTTTGTTGTCTTCATCGATGCTGGACATTTCACGAAGTTGATTTTAATATTGAATAGAACAATGAGCTGGTGGGCACAGGGCCGCCATCGCACGACATACCCTCTGCATGAATCCAGATCCCTGCTGAATCCCTGTCTCTGACAGCCCCATTAGTTGAAGATAACGAGAATCATGTGACTGGTATTGCTGGCTTCTCAAGAGATAGCGACTGATGCATTGATCCTGCCTTGGGCATCTTGGCCAACCTGGGAGAAGCCTCACTCAGAAGGGGAACATATCGCTGTGGGATGAGGGATTCTCGGTCAGCTTCGCCTCTTGAGGATCAATAGGACATCAAGCAAATGGATGTAAGTGTAAGGAAAAGCTTTCAGAGACCCTCTCCGCCCCCATGGCCATGATCATGATGTGATGCATTTGGGGTGGGATGGAAAGAGTTGGCTGGAAATTTTATTTCCGGCCCTCAATGCCGGATATTGTGAATAAGCTTGGTGTCATCTTCGCACAGCGTCGGGATTCGCGCCCTCTGCGCAACACAGGAGACCAGGAGACGGCTTCCGTTACGAATAGAGAGACACGACTAACAGCAATCCTAGGCAGTATCATTGCGGAGCTTAAGCGTGGGGATAGAATTGGATAAAACGATAGATATAGTTCTTAAGAGGAGTTCAGCTCAAGGTGAGTGGCCCTTGGCTTCTGACCTCTTCCGAATCCATTCCGATTTCATATTCCTAACTAGGATTAATATGAGGGTATCACAGTAGGTTGAGGATTGTGCTGACCATGTTTGCGGAGTGGTTTGGGGAGGATTTGGCTGAGTGTTCCCGTATGGGTCCTTGTGCGCGTGCCAGGCCTTGCCAGGTTTGTGACAAATATGCTATGTTTTCCCCAAAAGCCAATCTGGAGTTCGTCGATTTCAATTAGTGGCAAAAAGCGTATTGAAAACGAGGCGGATGTAAACTTTGTGAGAGTGGCCATGCTTTTATCGTTGGTTTGTCGACCTAAAGCCATATATGGAATAACTCTTCTTGCTCGCACGTTGAAGAAACGAGGAAGCAAATACAAGATCAGTGGCTCACATCTATGAATTAAAGTCGGTAAAGGAATAGTTCGGAGAGCAAATCCGCCAACAGATGCGCGAGCATATCGACTGAGAGATTCGGGGGCTACCTGCTGAATGCGGACAACATGAACGCTCAAGAGTCTTGATTGCCCCCTGGAGGTTGACAATGATTGTCGGACGGCGGATCGGGGTGGAGTGTTCATTCAACAGCGCTTGCAAGTTGAGATGCATTCTCCGTGTTGTACTACCCTCCTGGTCAAACTCCTCAAGAGCTCGTCACTCGTGCCATTCCGTGCAAGCAGATGCCTCAACCTGTCACATCGTGCTTTGTCCCAGCCCTTTAAGAACGGGGGCACCGGCCCCAAAATGAATGAATGCCTGATCAGGAACTACAGTGTACCAATCACGCTGTGACTGCCTTGCCTCACATTGATCCCTCCCACCTTGTCCTGTTCTCTCACTGAAAGAATTTCAACTGAACATTGCATTTCGTTTTCCCTCTTGCAGTCACATCAGTTACCACATCTCCACCCGGCTCTCTATTCTTTACTAGCAAGCTGGGTCCTCTGCCTTCATTCTCATGTTCGATCTCGCATAGGCTAGTTGATCTTGATATCTGAAGCGAGCCTCCATGTTTCCGAACTGATCATGGCTTGGTTTCGCCAGTTCTATTGCGTGGGTCGCCAACTTCCCAGCCGGAGCCAGTTGCCTTCAATGTTCCACCGCCATCCCCAACTTCGCGATGGCCAACGATTCACACCCAAAATTCGCTTTTTCTCCTGTTCTCCTATTATAGCTGGCAAGAAGCGCCACTATCTCAAGCAAAAGGACAATCCTCCGACGGCCGTAAATTCTGCGAAGGCCGTAGACATATGCGGCGAGTTAGAGTCCGTCTTGAAGCTCGATCGTCGCCTTTTCGACATCGCGCGCCAGCATGGCCTCTCCGGCGGAGAATGGACAGGGGCCGCCTACATTTACCACGTTCATTTGCCTGCCATTGATAAATTCCTGCTGGAGCAAGCGTCGGCATCATCTTCGGAAAAACACAATGCGCTCTCCATCCAAAGCCGGGAGCAACTGGAGTTGTCAAAGGAAAAAGTGCACAAAGAGTGCGTGGAACACTTATCAGGAAACATCTCAAAGCCGGGCAATCAAGATCTGCTCGTGTCCCTTATCACCGCCATGTATGAGTCCAAGGTTCTACGTGACGGTACTTCAACCCCTTCCCTTTTCTCCCTCTGAAGAAGAGTGTGTCAAGCAACATTGCCCATTGATACCCCTCCTCCTTCCCATCAGATCATCACTTCCAACGCCGTGTAGGCGCAGACAATTTGCTGATATGAAAATGTGCCCCGATACTAGAAAAGAAAATAACACCCATACTGGAGGAAGTGTTCAAGCTTCAGAGTCCCATTGGCCTGCCTAGAACAATCGGTGCCCTCAACGTGGAAGGCCAGCTGTTCTTTGCCGCTTCGAAAGCGTGCTTTCAAGTCGTCGACAGCCTCAAACATCGCACTGATCAAGACCGAAGGGCTCGCATAGATGCATTAAAAGCCGCCGCCATGCCTTCCAACTCAGATGTCGTGCGACGCCTCGATCTAGGCAATGAAGTTCTCAAGGAAGGAAAAACACCAAAGATTCACCTTCCCGGCAAGCTGTCCGTCTTCAACATTGACGGCAAGCCAAAGCCTTGTTGCCTCCGATGTCAATGTCTATGTGAGGCGGAAGTTTCACCTGGCATGATCGAGGCCCAGGCTTCGAGACCTACCCCTGGGAGTTGGTTTCCGCGTCTCAGCTGCGTCGAAACAGAACTCTGCCTCAAGACCTTGGACCTAGAGGGCGTTGAGTTGTATCGAGATGGAACTGGAGAAGATACATGCCCCTGTATGAACAAAGAATAACATCAACTACATGGATTTATGCAAATGGATAAGGTAGAGGATTAGAGGATCAGAGGATCTTGTGTCTATTACCAGTAGGAATAAATTGTGCTAGTCCTCGGGCTCGTAACCTTACCTCCTCGTGATGATCAGACCCACAACGATATACACTCGTTTCGTAATTCTTGGCGATGATCCTACCAAGGCGAATAGGCGGTCAACCATCCGTATGTAGATACAGGGTGTCAGTCAGCTATCTTCTGGCACTGTGCAACCATACCATATCACCTACGGGACTCATGGAAAACACGGCATTGAGGGTCTTTTTACTCTCTCTTTCGGACAATTGATGATTTGATTGCTTGGGGGGGAGGGGGTTTGAAAGGACCTAAAGATACAGGAACGCGAAAATGATGCCGTCCATGACAAGCTGGTAGACAGGCAACAGCCAGCACCGCCTAATGCTCAAAGAAACACCTTTGAGTCACGGCTGGGGGCGGGAAGGAGGGGAGTGTTTGCCAATTGGCACATTCGACTGCGCCGCTCAAAGCTCCTTTTCTTGAGCTTGGTCTTGTCCCTGTCTCAGTGGCAGAAGCTCATGAGTGTTGATGTAGTCCAAGTAGGGCCTCAGGGCCTGCGCAGACTTGGCCACTAAATTCACAGCCTCTTGGTAATTGGCTTGTGGCTGGCCGAGATGGCGGAAAGAGGCCATGATGCAGGCAGCGCCATAAAATTCGCCCTTGCTGTCGCCATCCACCGTTGTTGACGATCGCCGAGACTCGTCTTCTTCTTCCAGTTGCAAGCTCAGGTTGCCGTCAAATAGCATCGCCGTGTCGCGTTTCCTCTGGCTGTACCTCCACAAGATTTGGTTTGTGTACTCGTCGTAGTGCCAAAAATCCAAATCGTCGTATTGATCTTCGCGAACAATCCAAAGCGGGAGCTGTGGATTCAAGAAGTCCAGGGCGACAAGATATCCCGTGAGTTCTAGGGTTTGGTCAGACCAGTCCTCTCTAGCTAGCCCTTGTGCGGGGCTAATAGAGAAATCCTTGCCAATCGGGGAGGCTAAGACTAGATCGCCTAACACAACGACGTGTTCAGGGAGAGCAATAAGCTCGTTCTCCCGGCCTTTCTGAACGACCCTCGGCCGCGGTTTGACCTTGCCACCATGAGCATTCATGTCCTTGTGTTGGTCATAGAGACGGTAAATCCACTCTCCTTGGATGCCCTCGTCCGCCCATATTCCCACTGGCGGTCCCCAAATCATCCTTCGGGTAGCGAGACAGTAATAATACTTGTCCCTATCCAGAAATGGAACTCGCGTCGGGAACAACGGCACCGGGTTGCACGTGTATATCTCGCGGTAGTTCCCACTGCTGCGGTTGGTGAAGTAGCCTGGATCGGTGAGGAACGTAACATCCTCGGGGCGCGTGAGGTCTAGCCGCCGAGCACGCTGAATGTAAGCTTCCATCGCCAACATTCTCCTCAGACCACACAACTTCTGATGCATTTCTCGATCGTCGTAGTAGTATCCCCGGGCCCGGAAAAGCTGGGGCCATGGTACCCTGATGGATGGTCGTTGAGCTGTAAGAATGGGAGGGTGTATCGCAGCTACCTGTGGGAGCCGGGAGGCAGCTGTTATTGCCACTCCAATGGATGTAGACAAGCGAGACCATGAAAAGTAACGGCTTGCAAGAGGCGAGTTCTTGATTGCTCGAGAAAAAGCTTGTAGCACTCCCGTGCAGCCAGTTGGAGACGGAGAAAGGTCAAGGTAAAGCGTGGTGGAGAGTCGGAGAGACAAGGATAAAGGTGAAAAGGAGGAGGCTTTGGAGGTGATCATGCTGACTCGAGCGGCCATGGTAGATGTTTGCGTGCTGAATGGTGATGGCGATGGCAATGGCGATGGCGATGGTGATGGCGATGAATCTGGAAATATTTGGATCTTTGGAGGTCGTGTTGTTTTTGGAGTGAACGGGGATCGCGTTGAGGGTGAGCCTAGGATGAGCCTAGGATGAGCCTTGGACGTGACGAAGATGGGAAGCACTGCAAGATTAAATGCTCGTGCACGCATGTCTCGTTCACGCACGTGATTTGGTGCTGCTGCCTTGCGTCACTCCCCTCTCCTCCCCTAAGTACCTGCACACAGAGGTGAATAGGGAAGGACGCTTGGTGGAGAGAGAGTGCGTTCAGAAAGCAGAGGCTGAAATGGGAGGCCTAAGAAGGTCACACAAACAGCGTGAGGCTTAGTCAAAGAAACCTCATAGCCTTCTAGATGAAGAGCTATTCCAGGTACAAAAGAGAGCGTTGTCCCATGCACAGACTGGTAGGGTAGTCTTGTAAACTATGACCTTAGTTCCATCGAAACTATCGCTCTTCGAAATAATGAAAGGTAGGAAATTCTTTTGGCTTTGAGTGACAACCAAGGGTGACCCGAAGAAGTGCCGACATCTTAACTTGAAACCCATGGAGTTGTCTTTGCATTGTGATACGGCTCACTTTTTGACCGTTGTTTCGTTTAATGTGGAAACAAAGCTCGGCTTCAACGCGGGCGAAGTTAAGTCGAGGATTAGCCAATCAATCACAATCGCTAGAAGCTCCCACTGGACGGATTGAAAGTCAACCGATCAGCCATAATGGGGATTGAAAAGAGATACGATACGATTCCCCAAACTCAACCGCCTGAACCAGACAGGGTAGAAAAGAACCCGCGAGAAAGGAAACGAATGTTAGAGGACCAACACGTTACTCCGAGACGAATAATATCTTCATCCCGCATCATCATATTATATCAGTGACGCCAGGCGAAAGGACTGGAGTAACTGGGAAACTCGGTGCACCACTACCTTGATCGACATCCATCGACGACACGGAGCGAGGCGAGACCATCGCCGGCAACGAGGCCGTTGCCGAAGCCAAGTCCTTCGGCTTGTCTTTTGGCAATGGCAATGGCAGAGACAACGTCGGGGGCTCTCGCTGGTACGTTGTGCTCAGCTCAAAGATCGGCCGCTGCTCCGCGTTGATTGGGGGCCGACCAGACGGCTGGAAAACTTTTGGCAGTACTCGCACAACACGTTTGGCAAACGGATCCATGACCAGAAGTGCCGGGTCGGTCTCCGGGGCAGTCTCAAGGTACGCAGGGCCGAACAGGTGGCCGAGCATCCGGAAGAGGTTCATCTTGGTCTGACCCTGCGCCGGGTCCGTCGAGCTTAAAGGTGCCAGGGAAAAGCGATTCAAATATTCCGGATCCGGGTATGGAGAAACACCCCCAACCACTGATTGCGGCTGGTAAGTTTCCAAATGGGGTTTCTGATTGCTCAAGCCGGTATACGACTGTCCTGGCGACCCAGGGTAATGAACGCTCTGCGCGTACTCGGTCGAGAACGGGTTATACTTATATTGTGCGTCTCCATAATAGTCCTTGGTCTCCGGTAATCGCCCCGGGTCATACGGTTGGGGAGGTTGCGGGTACGGGTCTTCCGGGTTAGGGCTTGGCCCATAAGGGTTCGGAGCTGACCCGTAACCTGGTGGCACAGGATAGAGCGCAGGAGGGTATGATGCCGATGCCGACGCTGACCCATAGTACCCCTTCGAGAATGGGGTTGCGGCGGACTTGTCTATGGAAGTGTAAGGCATCGGTTGCAACGCCGCATAGGGGTACTTCTGGTACTGTGGATCCTGCGATGTCTGTGCCCGGTACTGATAATAAGACGGAGTCGGGTATGCAGGCACGGTGACAGACTGTCCCGTGGCTTGTGGAACGGTTGGTTGCTGCTGTGGGATTGTGCTTGGCAGCGTGGGAACCACCACCGAAGGCGATGGGATCGGAGGTTTGCTGTCCACATACCCCTCGTCGAATTGATATGGGCTGGCCTCTGCATAGTTGTGGCGCTGCTGAACTGTCTGTCCTGGCATGGCTTGATGTGCTGGAGACATCAAGTATCGACTTGGGCTTGGCGGTTGCTGCTGAAGCACGCCGCCATCGAAGACGGGTGATACTGCCACGAGCTGTACGCTCTCTAGGCATTCAATGATCTCGGTATTCTGCATCATCCTGGCAATCTCCAATGCGGTCAACTCTTGGTCAACAGGTCGAGCATATTGGAGTCCTAACGCCTCTTCGAGCTTGAAATACCATGGCTGCTTCTTGGCAGGTGATGCGCCCCCATTGCAGAGCTCACGCACACATTGCAGCGCGCCGCAAGAAGTTGCAATGTGAAGCGCCTTGTCAAGGGCTGGGAGCGGGGTCTTAAGCGAGAATGGGCGCGTGTTATCCGGCTCGAGGAAAACCTTGAGACACTCAACATGATCGAACATCGCCGCAAAGTGAAGTGGCGTCAGGCCCAGCAGGCCTGTCTGTGCTCCGAATGCAGCATGTCTTTGTGCCAGTGCTTTGACGACTTCTGTGTGGCCACCGCGACAGGCCGCATGGAGTGGAGTCAAACCTAGGTCATCAGCTAAGTTGACCTCAGCCGATCGTGAAGCTAATGCCTTGACTGAAGATATGGACCCAGCTGCAGCAGCATGCCACAGCGGAGAGCGGCCGTACCGGTCCACGCAGTCTATTCGGCTGGTCTCGATACTGCAGCATATGCCCACGAGGTACTCGACAACCGCAAGGTTGTCAAACGCTGCTGCGCGATGCAGTGGTGTCTCGTCTCGTGAGTTTCGCACAAAATGATACGTGCGCGCTTCTGACCTCTTCCATAGATAGTCAAAGAACTCGTTGCCCCGAGAGAATGACATGCAGTATGCAGCGGAGAGATGGATCGGGGTATCTCCTTCGTCTTTGGACCGTCCCTGTACCATCTCGCCCAGCATTGACTCTCCGGCATGGGCGTAGTTGCCACTCAACGCTCTCCACTGAGCCACGCTGAATATGGCCGCGATGTGCAAACAGTTCCAGCCTCTTCGAGTCACCGAGTCGACCCGAGCTCCACTCTTGATCAACTTCTCGATACATTCGGGTGATCTGCCAATCAATGCCCAATGCAAGGGTTTGAGTCCGAATGGATCGTCCGTAGTTGCTTCGATGTCAGCCTCGCGCTGTAAGGCATCCTGAACACGTTCAAGTTTGCCTTCGAACAGTGCAAGGGCCAGTTCTTCGGTCAATTCTTCTGGGGTCGAAGCCTCAACCTCTCCGCCTTTGGTCCAGGCTCGGACACCATCAATAAACTTGCGTATATCAGCCCCAGCACTCCTCACCATCCCCTGGACGCCGATGTTCGATTTGGTTCGGACGGCCATCTCGAACCCCGGAGGCCTATAAGGCTCCTGTAGGAGCATCGGGTCTTGCAGTGCCCAAGGAGATGTAAGAAGACGAACTTGAAATTCCTTGAGAAATGGAATGCGCAGAGTCTGCGAAGGCGAGAGAAAGAGCTTCGTTCCTGGATGGGAGGCAACATGGATGCCATCGGGGATCGATACACCTTCCATCTCAGGTTTTAGATTTACTGAAACTGAGACATAAAGCCGACCTTGCAGCGGTAAGGCCTCGACGATCGCAGCAGTGGCAAGCCTGGCGTCATCTCCAAAAGCGGTCTGGAGGGTAGTCGATGTCATAGCCACATTGAGATTGACCAGTCCAGTTATTCGTTCGTTCAGGGCTGCTAAAGCCGAGGCCAAGGTGTTGCCTCCGAGCTTGGACCGACACTGAAAGCACCACGCTTCCCAATTCATCGAATCGATACGCCGCAGCCCGATAGCAACATCAACGGTGTCCTCATCGGAGAAGGGATTCTGAAAGCGGAAGAGACCCATCGCTTTCACCTTGCGGGCGTATTTGACTCGGAACGTCAATGTCGACGGGTTCCACTGCCCAGCTGGATAGATGTCCTTCAAGAAAAACTGGGCATCGTGATAGACTGGCGAGATTCGAAACTCTGGAAGATGATAGTAGACGGGCTGTGGCCTGACAAAAATGGTTCGGTAACCCTCGTTTGGGATGAACATGGACTGCGAAGGGGGAAGACGTTTCTGCGTTTTCGTTTCTAATCTCCCATACTGGTCCTCGGAAAGACGCCGAATCTTGATACATGGGCACTCGAGAACATCGCCGGTTCTGACGAGGCAGTCCAGTATCGCCCAGTAGTCTTCTTCCATTGGGTTTTGATCCATCGTTGCCACAGGACGCAGGTACAGTTGGACGCGCAGGCCGTGGTTGGTCTTGCCTGACGGCGCGCTGGCGAAAATGGGGGACGGGGGTAAGGCTTGTATCCCTCCGCAGAACTGGAACTGAGCCGGCGATTGTGCAAGGAGGCCGTAGAGAGCATCCGGGTCATCCTCGTCTTCGCCGACGGCGTTCCAGGCGTAGATGGACGCGTCGTCTGTGTTCTGAATGATCTCTTCCTGCAGCCGTTCAAAGGCTCGGATGCCCTCTCCGTAAAGAAGCGGCATGTTGACTCGGAAGAGTCCCATGAGGCTATATGCTGCGTCCTCCAGTCTGGTAGTTTGCCTGTGTGCCGCCCATTGCATCCTGGCAGCAACGCTCAGCTGCGTGGGGTCGATCCGACCATTGAGGATCTCTATGTCGATGCCGGTGATATCGCTGACGACATGCGTAAACGCCGGGTCGTCCCCTTTAGACCCAATATGACTCCAATCCTGGGCAAAGAAGTGCACGACCTGAGGCGCCACTAGCTCTTGGAGAGTCCAACCACGCGTGAACCATCGGCTTCGTCGGAACGTCGACTCTGGCGCTGCCCAGTCCTCTTTCTTCGCGGGCGTGACGTCGGTCAAAATCGCGAAACATTCGGCAGCTTGATGATACCACTGATACATGGAGTTGATGGCCTCGGACAGCTCGGCGCTGCTCGTCTTGTCGATGCAACATGTGTCGATCCAGATGTAGCCCAGCCCTTGGAGCAGGGCCTGATTGGCGGCGTCTTTGACTTTGACGAATCCATTCTTGTCGGCGATCTTGCGTTTGCGTTTGTCCAGAGGCTGCGGCACCCGGCTCTTCATGTGCTGCAGGTCCTGTAGCGTCAATTCCTCATCGCCCCAGGTGTGCGACAAGATCGCGTAGGGCGGTACGGCGTCATCGCGGACGTCGACGAGCTCAAGCTTCCTCGCGTCCAAGAGCCTCATTCCGGCGATGGAGCAAAGCTTGCCATAGACGTGATGCTGCCGGTGGGAATGCACCAAGAGAGGGGTCCATGATGGACATACAAGTGGGAAGCGTCAGGAGTTGAGGTAAGGGAAGTCTAGACAGTGATGGACTCCAATAGTTGACAGCTGATCCAGGTCATTTCATGCACGATGAAGCCAATCAGAGAGTGAGGTGGCGGTGGCGGCGACATGGGTCTGTCAGCCGCACGTTCAGCTAGGCTCAAGGGTTTCCACGCAAAGATTGTTCAACCAACTACACTCACACTCATAGGCCGATTCAGATCGAGCGGTTCACCTAACGAACTGAATCACGGTCGCTCGAGCTGTCGCGCCGCGGCTTGAACGCACTGACCAGTCCTACCGCGATTGGCATGTGTGCGATCGTCGATATCACAATCCGACCTGGTCTCATAAGCCCAACACTGCTTCGTCTGTCCCTTTCAGCAAACCCGACGTCCCGCCTGGTCTTCCCATGACGTGCTCCTCCACGGGCTACCGTTTCCACAGGTCTCGTGCAATTGGTCAAATACGAGGACCATTCTCCTGCTGATACTGTTGGACGGCTTCATGAATGTCAGTAACGAGATGCTCTTTCCCTGCCATCACTTAAATACTAGCACTGATCATGCCAACAGAGGGTGTAATACCGGGTGGATGGTGCGTCCCTTCGTTGCAAGGCTGAGCTGCATGATTGGAGCACTGGGTGTTCCGCTTCATCTTCTAAGGTTACCAACTGGGTGGCAAGAAATCGCCAGACCCGGTCCTGGGCTCTGGCCCGACGGGCTATTAATCTGGGACGACCTTCTCTCCGCCAGATCCAATGTCCGCAGCGCCGGTCGAGAGTCTCATCCTCGAATTAGTTAGTCCCTGTCTCGGCCAGCCTTATGCGCGACGTTAGTGTTGACGCCGGTTGATGATTCATCTTTGTCTGACATACCACCAAGCTTCGACCGCTCACGCCAGGACCACGGCGCAGAAACTAACGGGAGTGCAGCACTAATTTCCTATTACATGATCAGACGAATCTGTATGTATGAAACCAACTGAAATTTTACCCGCTCACACCATCAAAATGTGCTGTGCTCTCGTCAGCATCACAGGGACAGTCGGCCTGTGCCGGAACCATCGGCTCGTCTCGTCACAAAAGCAATGCTATCGATAAAGTTTAAGCATCGATGATAAAGTTGTACAGATGCATCTGGGTGTGATTGCCGATCAAGGATGATTGCGCAATGGTGATGCAGCCCGGAAGTACGGTCATGTCGCCGACGACGGCAGAGCATTATACTTTCCCACCAACGAAGATATAAGACACGAGACGGACTCGCCAGATCAGGTCTGTCCTCTGTATGTCTTTCCATTATTCAGACACTACCAGCAATCGTACTTATTTTACTCGGCCTCAAAAGACACCAGGAAGCACATCACAATGAAGGTTTCGCTCTTTATTACTCTGCCATTTGCTCTTGGAGCCACCGCGGCAGCCGTAGCCGTCGAGCCCCGCGACGACTTCTCCTGGCAGTGCGTCCGTCGCTACTGCGACGGCCTCAGCGGATACAACGGGGGCTACAACGGAGAGGGCGGCTATGGCGACGGTTACGACCCCAGGCTGTGCTGCGACGAGGTGGATCAGTACTGGTACGGCTACTGCAACAGGTACAATTACAACTGCCAGTGCGGACAGGGCTGCGACCGCCAGGACGACGAGGACATCATCTTCAACAGTTTCAATGTGGATTGATCTGGATGACTAGATCACGGGACAGCAACCAACTGCGGCTGTACATGGATGGTTGTTGATGGTGACGTTCTGCTACATCGATCGGACATTCATCAGAGAACGATGAAAAGGGAAAGGATTATTCAGATTGCAATGTATGTAATGATAATTCAACTCCAACTTTCGGTGTGTCAAAGCTTTAGGGATGAAGTGCGTTCATCTATGTTTGCATGTATGTGCTCTGAGTGCTTCGTATTGAAAGCCACCACCAAGGACTCATTCTCAATGTGAGACACGTATCTTGGTTCCTTTTCCTTCCCAGTGCCGTGGAACCGGATTCACGGGCCAGAAGTCTAAAACGACTTAACCAGTTGATTGACTAGGATGCTGTCTTGCCGCACTACTGGGAATGTTCGCGCACACACTCTGGATCTGGCCACCCTGCCCTACGCCGGGGCGGTGTATTCCCTAAGAAAGTATATCAAAACACTTCAGTAATCATCATAGTTTCGCATTCGGCCGAGACCATGTAGCTTTTGTCATCTTTTTAGTCATGCCCTGGGATACTTTCGCGCTTTAACTCGCCGCAGGACCAGACTTCGCCGCCTCCGGCGTGAATCGGTCCCAGATTTCCGGACACTCTCAGTTTACTGTAGGCCCAGATCCATTGCAATAGCGCATGTCTAGTAGCTAGGTAGTAACAGGAGAACAATTCAGGATGTAGGATCTGTCCAGATCTTCCTCGAGCAACCAAGACCGTCTTCAAACTGGTACCGTAGAGAAAGGGGCGGGTAGCTACGGGGGTGATCAACATGTTAGTAGAACGGCATATTCGGCGATGCTACTGCCCTTTTTCTCAGGGGTATTAACTCTATGGAATGTTGACTTTAGCAACCATGCTGCTCAAACTTGAACAATACGCGCTTTGAATTTATTTACATGCTTAGTCTCTCATATCTAAGACCCTAAACAGGTCCAGAAATACAGACAGCTTCAGTCACAGTATCCTTACATGCCTGCAATAATAACAACACCGCAGAGTCTCTCCTGCATGAACTGGTCTAACGCTAATATGGGACAGAGGTAAGAAGAGTTGACACATAATGGTACGTATCTTTCATAAGCAAAAGCCATTTCTTTTCAACACAGCGCGCCGCCGTTCCCCATCACCCATCGACATCGTCTTGCAAAGTGTGCTGTGCCGTATGCCCTAGCTGCGCAACTTGCTCCGCCGCGTGCTGCTGTAGGACCCTCTGCAGCACGTGGCCAGACCCTGCCTTGGGCCACACCGCGCTCTCCACAGAGAGGAGATTCATGCGGCCTTCCCAGTTCTGCTCGCCCTCCTCCATGAACTGGATCCCGAGCTTCTTGATGGCGTATATGGCGTCCGTGGTCTTGGTAGGCCAGGTGTGGTTCTGAGGCACGGAGACCTCGAGCCCAAAGAAGTTCATCCGCTCGACGTCGAAACCCCGGAGCATCTTGACGAGGGTGGGGAGCATGTTGTCGATGTCCCGCACGGTAAACAGCAAAGAAGTGACGGTAGGAGGGATGATGTCCTTCAGGAGCCGAAGCTTCCTCTTGCCGGGGTGCTGGTATCCGCCGTCCCACTCCGGGTAGCCCTCAATATACGACGGCCCAAGCAGGATGTCGAAGGTAATAGCCAGGACCTGGAGGGCCTTGAAGCCAGACATGTCATCGAGGGTGGTACCGATCTCGTTATAGTAGTTGGACGTTGTGGTGACGACGAGCTTGCGGAGGTGACGGCCCGCGTGTTTCTGTATGGTGGCCAGGATGGCACCAATGTCGCAATTGCGACCGCAGCTGTATTTTTTCACCTCGTGGTGGTAGCGAACGTCTTCGAGATGCGGTAGCCTCGACAGAAGGTCGGCAAAAGCGCTCGCTTTGACGGCTGAGTGTCGCAGGTCTAGTTCGCGCAAGTTTGGACTGAAGGCTGAATACCGCGGATAAAAGACGTCTCTGTGCGTCGCGTTGCACGCATGGCAACCGATAAGGAGGAAGTGCTCCAGCGACGGAAGGGCCAGGAAAGGTGCACATGACGTGAGCGACGACTCGGTCAACCCATGGCTCTCCTGCAGGTTGATAACCAGCGGGACAAATGCGAAATCTCGGAGCCTCCCCAGTGACATACCGGAAAGCTGTTCATCGCTGGCTCGCTTGACAATGAGGTCCAAGAGATTCCAAATGTCCCTGTTCGCCAGGGCCGGATCATTGCTATCACTCTGCCTTACGAGAACGTCGACAATGTCCCACAAGGCGCCATTCCCACGGGTTGGCGCTTCGTCAACATCGGTAGGGAGCCTCGTCCACCCGGTGGGCAGGTTTAGATAGACAACATTGGGAAGAAGGGTCAGGAGGAAGACGGTTGCTTCCAACCCCTTGGGGTCCAGCATCTTGGCGAGCCACTTATCCGGGTCGATGCCGGCCTCGGCGATATACGAGGACTCTTCAACGAGTCTGCGCAGAGGGCCGCCATACTTGGCCTTGTACGCCTTGAGAAGGCCCAGCGGTGGACCGACCCCGTCGCCGACCTGCTGGTGGCGGACGGAGCAGGCATTGTCTGCGCTGAGGTTTGCCCTTACGATGTACCGACCGGCGATGGGGTCTTCGGCAATGGCATGCAAGAGCTCGACGGCATTCTTGACCTGGTCGTGCCGCAAGGTGTGATAATCAACGTTGTGAAAGCGGGCCCTCAGCTCGCGGTGCCTGCGGAAGTAGCGCTCGCCGGCACGGTAGAAGGCCTTGCAGGTGCATCTGAGCTGGGAGAAGGACTCGGGGATGGTCTCCTGTATGATCTGGTCCAGGATCTCCAGAGGCAGTGTCTCAATGGGGATCGTCTCGATGGGCACTTGCATGTTCCTGGCCAGGAGCCGAGGGTACGGGAGGAAGACGGGCCCGGGATGACGCAGGTGTGACGTCCGGGGGCGGCGCAAATGAGGCTCGAGAACTTTGGGGTAGTAAGGACGGAAGGAATAGTACGAGAAGTCGTCTGGCGTCATCTGTCAGCTCCGCGCAGGTGATGCCCGGACGATATCTAGAGCGTAGGGTTGATCCGGAATGACTGGTGGGATGGCCTCGAGAAGAGTTGATGTATGGAGTACTGGTGATCAGGAAGAGTAAGAGTGGTTTTGGGCTGTTGGTCGCCTCAATCCTGAACTTGTTGAAGTGGGGAAAAGCAGGGACCTGTCACGCCTCCTGTCCATCGGCCAGGTGGGCCTCTCTCCCAGGTGGTTTGCGGGTTAGTGCAGGTGGCGTGTGTTCAAATATTAGGTGCCCAGGTCGTTATAGTTAGCACTCGCTTTTTCGGGGCGGGCAATTCGGGGTCCATTTCGGCCACTCATGGTTGGTGTCGTGTCGTGAGACGCTTGTCCTTTTGCTTTCGTTTTGCCCTCTTGGTGATGATGGTCTTGTCGGGGATGAAGCCTGACTTGGCGACTGCTTTCATCATCTTGCCAACCCATTCTCATTGGTGGTGAGCTGATGCTGCATGGGCTGGGGTCCATGACCTGCATTTGATTGCGCGCACGAGATCAGGAGGTCACTAATCCAGCTCCGCATTGTGATTGCGCATCTACTTGTAGATCCAGATCTCTCGATAATAAACGAGTACAAGCCAGATTGTGATATGATCAATTGGCTTGTGGAGTAGTGGAGCGCAATGTATCATGATGAATGCTGGCAGATAGAAGATCATAAGTAGCCTGGGAAGCTTGTTCGACACTATGTATATAAGTAGATCAGGTTCATCAGTTACTTGTTTCTATCCAGACTCCTAGGAAGCCAAGCTTTCACCTTATTTACGGTGTGTAGCACCAGACGCGAAGCATCCGAGATCAGAGACGGACTCGGCTCCGGCATCGCACAGGCTTGTCGGACTGTTGATGTCATCTCGAGTGCCAGCCAAGCTACCTAGCCTAGGTAGGTAGGTAGGCTGGAAAAAGCGCACGCACCAGCTGTCCCGTCTCGGTCTCAGCCATTGCGCGAGATGAAGAGCGAGATTAAACACACCCTCCAGGGGACTGTCAGAATCCTTCAGAGTCCGCCCGGGCCGCGTTGGTGCCCTCTACAGGGTCATTAGGCGATGCACGACAGGGATCAAACCGCCCTAAATGCTAATCCAAACGCCCCGTCCGTGCTAGAAGCGGCGGGCATCCATGCTTGCCAAACCCGTTCTCCCATCCAATTCAGCGGCCACTGCGGGGGCACCGTCGGTCGCGCCTGGCTTTTTTTCGATCCGAAGTTGGCGCTGACCGAGCTGGGCAAGGGAGACGAGATCGAGAGCTGAGCGCGCCCTCACTTTTTTTCCCCATCGTGCAGACTGCTTGTCACCTCCTTCTTTCCCTCCTTCCCTGACCTTCACACTCGTTTTGAGCAGCAAACCCCCTCCTTTCCCACGATCCCGAAGCAGCCGGACGCAGCGCCATGACGGCCGACGACCCTCAGCACCGCCCCCGCAGCCATCACGGCCACGGCAAGCACGGCCACAACCACGGCCACGCCGCGCGCAGGGTGCCCTCCAACGCCACCGGTGGCAGCACCTCCGGCGGCGACCTGCCCGAGATCGGCTACCCGCGCGGCCACATCGGCCACCTGAGCGAGGACGAGGAGAAGGCCTTTGCCGAGTTCAAGGCCTACATCGCCGAGCAGGGCGTCTACAAGCCCGGGCCTCCGCCGTCGCATGACGATCCCACACTGCTGTAGGTTTCCTTGGAAAGTGGGATGGAGAAAGAACATGCGCTACCAAGCTTCGGCTGTGGTGGTGGCAAACGAGGCGCGGGAGAAGGAAGAGAACGATGTGTGCTAATTCTTTCTGGGCGACATGGATAGGCGTTTCCTCCGAGCTCGCCGGTGGGTTGTACTAGATGCGTACAAACAGTTCAAGGAGACCGAGGACTGGCGGGAAGCCAACCAGCTCGACGTGCTGTACGACTCGATCGACCTCGACGCCTACGAGCAGAGCCGCAGACTGGTGCGTGGTGTCCCCCCCGCACAACGATCTAGACGTTGTCGTCTCGGCGCATGCGATATTGGCTAATGCAGCTTGCTTGGGCAGTACCCTCAATGGACTGGCCGCCGAGATAGGAGGTAAGCCTGCTCCTGTACCAAACCCCATCCTCTCGTCTCCAAAATACCCGCTCCCATGGCGGCCGGCAAACATGCTGACTCTCACCTCCAGAGGCATCCCGCTCTACCTCTTCGAGATCCGCCACCTCGACTCCAAGACCATCGCTAACTACGAGAAGACGGCCGAGGCGACCTACAGCCGCGCCCACACCGACGGCAAGACGCCGCCCAAGCTGCTGCGCCTCTTCGCCCTCTACGAGAACCTGACGCGCTTCGCCCAGCCGCTGTGCACCGAGCTGACGGACCGCGACCACAGCAACGTGCCCATCACGCTGAGCACAAACATCGTCGACGTGTCGCAGGTCAGCCTCAAGCAGTTCTGGAACCTCAAGGGCCACATGCAGGCCGCGAGCCAGCTGGCCACGGCGCACTACCCCGAGACCCTGGACCGGATCTTCATCATCGGCGCGCCCTTCTTCTTCTCCACCGTCTGGGGCTGGATCAAGCGCTGGTTCGACCCCATCACCGTGTCCAAGATCTTCATCCTCGCCCACCACGAGGTCCTGCCCACGCTGCGGACCTTCATCGACGTCCGCAACATCCCCAAGCAGTACGGCGGCGAGCTCGACTTCAGCTGGGGCGAGATGCCCAACCTCGACCCCAACATCGTCGAGGCCGTGAGCTGGGAGAATGGGCACACCGCTTTCCCCAAGGGCCCCGTGTACTGGCGGCCGCTCGACGACGACACGCTCGAGTGCGTGGCTGTGGGCAGCGTGGAGCAGAAGGAGCGCATGGAGAGGGTCGGCACGATCAGGAAGACGTACAGGGGCCCGTTTGCGAAGGTGCCGGAGGATGAGGAAGTCGTTGAGGCGGCCGAGCAGAAGAAGGAGCAGGAAGACGAGCCCAAGCCTGCTGTCACGACGGGGGTCGAGACGAGTGTCACTGACGCGAAGACCGAGGCCAAGCCGGCGGCCGAACAGACGGCTGCGGTCAACGGCGAGCCTACCATCACTGAGGTCCAGGGCGTGCAGAACTTGTCGATCCAGGACGACAACGAGAAGAAGGAGCAGAAGGAGGCGGAGACTGTGGCACCGGCCCAGGCTCCCGTGGCGTAGAAGCGTTGGGAGGAGGGGGATATATGCATGACATGCACACGACGATGTTAGACGATCAAAGACTTTGCATTTTGTGGCTAGAAAGGTTTTCGGCTGGTTGGGAGAGATATGCGAATTTGAGCGAAGCTGTGTGCGAGGAGGCATCTGGATATACATGTACCATGCATCTTTGATTGCAAGGGTTTGTCACAGGGAGTTGCAGCTTTCATGCTGTCATTGTGAGCAGTGCAGGGGATTGCACTCTTTGTCGTGGTCTAAATGGATGAGATATTATGTCTTCTCTCTATGCTGTTGAGACTATGATCCTGTGTTGTGGTGCCTACTCTACCGAATCCCGTTCTATGTCCATCTTTCCGTTTTATGAACCTTCCAAACGCCGTGCCAATGCAGTACATCTACAAAATTGTTGAAATTCTCGTCCTCGTATTCCCAAGGTCTCAGACAACGCCCCTCCGCCGCCGCCACTCGCGGATGCCCTTCTCGACTTCGTCCCACGACACGCCGTCGCGCACCAGCCACATGGTCACCCCGAGCGTCTCGACGTCGCGGTTGCGGCTCTCGTCGTCGAAGAAGAGGATGTCGGCGAACGCGACGCCCGCGCCGCCATTGCGCTTCTGCAGGCTCTCCATGTGCCGGATCTTGCTGCCGGGGTAGATCTCCATCCCGCCGTCGAAGAAGTCGAGCGCGCGGCGCGGCTTGCCGTCCTTTTTACTACTACTACTGCCACTGCCACTGCCACTGCCACTGCTACTGCTACTGTTTCCTCCTCCCGCTCCCGCGGACCTGTCCGGGAGCAGCACTGCTTCGTGCGCGGGCGGCAGGACGGCGCTGGCGGGCGGGACGTACAGCAGCTTGAGCATGTCGCGCGCGAGGTCGGGCGCGTGGGTGCGGCTCGCGACGCCGAGCCTCACGCCGGCGCGGGACAGCGCGTGCAGCGTCAGTGGGATGTCGTCGTAGAAGGCGAAGGACTCGCCCGTGCGGTCGAGGGCCGCGGACGTCTGCGGCGCGGCCTGCTGCGCGCGCAGGGGCGGGGAGACGTGCGTGTCGACCCAGAAGGGCCAGAGGGTGTAGTCGAGGTCGAAGACGACGAGGCGCGGGAGGGGCTTGGCGTCGGTGAGGATTCGGGGCAGGCCCGGTGTCGTCGTCGCTGCTGCTGCTGCCGCCGTCGGGTGGGATGTGGTGCTGGTGGTTGCTGTGGGGGAGGATGTGGCGGAGGGCTTGGTGAGTTTGCGGGCCATTGTGGGGGGAGGGGGGGAAGGACTGTCGCGCGAGGGCTTTCGGGATGGGCGGAGCGGTGGAGGGGTGTGTGGGAGGATGCGACGCCGCCGGTCTGCGTGGATGGAACGGGGAGAGAGGTCGGGTATGTGAGGGCGGAAAGGGGATGGTGGTGCTTTGTGTGGTTGGTTGGGAATAGCTTCAAGCCTGGGCAGCCAGCTTAGAGTGGTTATGTCAAGGTGAGTCAGCGGTGCTTATCGGCGAGATGTTGCCTGAGCACACAGCTGATAAGCTTGGTCAGCCGCCTGTAGTAACGAGACACAACAGCTGTAACGCCCGGACTACCCCGCATTCTGCAGTTGAGCAGCGCCAAATACAGAAGCCAGCTACAGCCAATCCATGTATCTATCGATCTTCTCCAACGATGAGGAGCTGCAGGGAGTCTGCGTCCAGGTACGAGTACTTGAAAATGACTTGCTATCATGCGGGCGGACTACATCACTTACACAGGTCACACCCAGGAGAAAGGAACGCAGGCGGGATCAAGCCGAGCTCGATCGTAGACCGGGCGGCGTTACATGTCACAATGAACCTCCTCCGGATGAGCAGTCAAAGGATGAAGTCGATGGAAGCATTTGTCTCTTTCAACCCCGAGATTGAAGCTGGCCAACATGCCAGAAACATCCGACTTTTCTCCAGATCGGACCCCAGAAATATAGCCTGTGCGGGGAGAACGCGCCGCGGCCAAGAGCCTGCGTCTGATGCAATTAACCACCGCGCCCCAGCGTCGAGACAGCCTCAAGACACCCCATTGGCCGCACGGGGGAGCCCATCGGGTCCGGGAGAATCTCTCGTGCACACAAGTGCGCCCCGAGGCGTCAACTGCCGTCCCAGAAGGGCCTTAGCTCTGGGATGGACGACACCACAAACCCCACTAACGCCCAGCAAATATCGTCGGAGGTACCACATCGACCATCCGCCCCGCGGGTCGCCTCTCTCGAGAGGACACGGATGGATCCCGGATTGATTAAAAGTTGGGGAGCCCCTCTCACTTCCTCTCGCTTCTTCGTTTTGGACTCTTGTATGTATATCGAGAAAAAGCACACAGGAAAGCCGGGATCAAGACGAGCGCCCATCGAGCCAGAGCAAACCATCAGTCGCAGGTGATTGTGTGGCGATTCGGAGACATCTACCCTACACCAGACATCTCCAACTCGAGACACTCCACACTCCGACCCGCCGACACCCGCCACGAAGAACAAAGGAAAACGGACGGCGAGTTCGTTCGGCTGAGCAGCTCAGACATCAAGGGAACGAGATCAGAGAGTCCCATTCTATTCTGCAACCATACCTTTAGCAAATCGTAGGCATTCCGTATTCTCGGAACACCACCGCCCACCATGGCCGCAAGCACGTCCCCGTCCAACGCGCTCAAGAAGATCCAGCTCACCCATGTCGCCCACGTCTTCTACAAGCACAAGGAGATCGAGCCCGCCCGCCAGTTCGCCGACGACTTCGGCTTCTATGAGGTGAGGCGCGAGGGCAACCGCACCTTCTACCGCGGCTACGGCTCCGAGCCCTTCGTCCTGTGCCTCGAGGAGGCCGACGAGAAGGCCTTTGGCGGCGCCGCCTTCGGCGTCGAGTCCGAGGAGGACCTGGTCCACGCCGCCAAGGTCCTGCCCAAGGAGGCCCGGCCCACGGGCGTCTACGACCTCGACGCCCCCGGCGGCGGCAAGTGCGTGACCTTTTACGACCCCGTCGACGGCTTCCCCTTCCACCTCGTCCACGGCCAGCAGAAGGTCGAGGTCAGGGACCCGCACTTCCCCGTGCTCAAGTTCAACTATGTGAGTAGTATTTCTGGCGACACATGTGTGTGTGGGTGGGTGAAAGGCCGAGGAGCTGACTGAATCTTGCTTTACCATAGCCCGAGGAGAAGAACCGCGGTGTCAACCAGAAGCAGCGCTTCGAGAAGAGGCCCGCCCCCGTGCACAAGCTCGGCCACTTTGGCATGTGCGTCACCAACTTTGCCAAGTGCTACGAGTTCTACACGACCTACTTCAACTTCTTCCCCAGCGAGGTATGTCTTCACCCGGACCGACCCCCTTTGGCGATTTTGAGAGTGATGTTGATTTTGGCTGACAACCGTGGGTTATGCAGCTCAACTATGGCCCGGACAACAAGGACATCACCGTGTTCTTCCGTCTGAACCGTGGCAGTGAAAAGGTCGACCATCACTGCTTCTTCTTCTTTGAGGGTAAGTTTCTGTGATCGCATGCCGTGTGAAGGGTCCTGGTACAAGTTATTGACCTGGCTGGCGTGCTCGCAACAGGCCCCAAGATGCACGTCCACCACTCGTCCTTTGAGACGCACGACTTTGACGCCCACAGCCTCGGCCACGACTGGCTGCGGCACAAGGGCTACAAGCCCCTGTGGGGTGTCGGCCGCCACATCATGGGCAGCCAGATCTTCGACTACTGGTTCGACCCCTCGGGCCACGTCTTGGAGCACTATGTCGACGGCGACCTGCTCGACATGACCGAGCCCACGCACCGCACGCCCGCGTCGCCCGACAACCTGCACGTGTGGGGTAAGTTGTAGACCTTTTTCGAGAGAGAGAGAGAAGATGCACTTCCCGGATCGGTGACTGACAAGATAATAGGTCCTGACCTGCCGCCTACCTTCCTGACGTGAGGTGGTTTATGTGTGTGCTTGAATATCAAATGACTTGAAATGAAAATGGGCGAGGGAGAGAAATGGCTCTGTAATTCTACGTATGCAGTCTCTGAAAATCAAGACCAGAATGAATATCAAGTTCCAAATCTCTGACGAGTTGCGACTTACGAGGGGTTGTCTGTCTCTTATGCCAACCGGGGTAACATGGAGCTATGCAATCATACTTGAATACTAAGAGCATCCCTGACCAGGCTAGATCCTGATCACTCCTAGCTGTGTCGACCACTACTACATGTCTTGGTTGTGCCCTGCAGGCAGCCCTGTTGGGCTGACAGGAGTTTAACCGAACCCTCGGGCCAACGCTCTCCGTCTGGCTAACATGCAGGATGTCAGCAAGGCACAGCATATCAATGCACAGAAAGCAGCAGTGTGCATACCCAGCTGATGATCCCACAGATTTTACAGGTACTGCTCATACAGACTGGTCTCCTCTTCCCCGTCTTGAGCAGATTTGGAGGGGGCCGAATGAGCGGGGAGACACGCGGAGGCTATCCCCGGTCCTGCCAAGAGCACAACGGCTCTTACCAACTGCCATGTTGGGTAATGACGCGAGTCTGCCCAGAAGCTTGACATCCCCGTCTGCCGGATGGACGGTCCAACATCGCGTCGCTGACTGCACCATCGCTGAGCGAACAGGAGCTAATGACTTGTTCCTGGTCTTGCGCGCTGCGAGATGAGGGCTGGGGGTTCAAGACTCAGGGGCATCGAGAAGAGGACGGTTGAGGACGATGGAATGCCATGTCAAAACATGCCCTCATCCCAAGCATACATACAAAGCAAGACACGCTCTGCAGGAACTACAACTCACAACTCTGAGGACCATGGCTCGAGGTTTGATCTCGGGGCACCCCTGGTTTCCCCGCAGAACCCCACGCCGTCGAGGATGGCCAGGGCAATCGCCAAGACCTCACACCGTGCCATTGCATGGATTAATCCACCAAACAACAGTGATCGGCCCGCCCAAACCAGGTCAGCGTGCAGCTCGCTGCGATCCTCAAGTGGCCCCATTGGTCCAGCCTTGAGGAGATCCCAGTCCCTTCCTACATGGTCAGTCTCCAAGCTGATGACCCCGTCTGGATGTGGGCATGCATGAGCCATAGCAGGCTTCGCTATGTGACTATTAAAGACAAGCTATAGCCTTTGCCACAATTCAAACCACCACCTCCTCCTACCAATTCAAATCGTTTGATTATATCGATACTGCCCCCAAACCATGGCGATCATCGGCCACAAAGAAGAACATGTCGACCCTCGGCTGACGAGGATCGCCGAAGCCGACACGCTGCGATGGTACCAGAAACGCAACCTGCGCTACCTCTACCTCATCATGGTGCCGACCTGTCTCGGTGTCGAATGGACCTCGGGCTTCGACTCGTCTATGATGAACAGTCTACAGGCTGTCAAGTCCTGGGTTGACTGTAAGCCGCGCCAACCTTGTCCTCATTGTACCAGGACCTAACGTGGTTTAATGCAGACTTTGGAAACCCCAACTCCTCACGCCTCGGCCTGCTCAACGCCATGTATTCACTCGGCGCCCTCATGGCTATCCCCTTCATCCCGACCGTTTCCCAGTACCTTGGCCGCCGGCACACCATCGTCGCCGGCTCGCTCATCATGTGTATGGGCGCAGGTCTGCAGGCCGGTGCTCGCAACACCGACATGTTTCTTGCCTCTCGCTGGGTTCTCGGCTTCGGTATTCCCTTTGCCATCGTCAATGCTTCTGCGCTCATCGGCGAGCTGAGCTACGCCAAGGAGCGTCCCATCATGACCTCGTAAGCCCACCCCTTCCTCATACACGTACACCTCACCCGCTCCCCCTTTTTCGGATCTCGATCCTCACATCCACATCTTTTGGTTCTTCAGACTGTTCAACGCGAGTTGGTTCGTCGGCGCCATCATCGCCGCCGGCGTCACCTACGGCACCTTCCAGATGCGCAGCACCTGGGCCTGGCGCCTGCCGTCCCTGCTGCAGCTCGTCCCCTCCATGTGCCAGCTGTGCTTCATGCGCTGGTGCCCCGAGTCCCCGCGCTGGCTCATCTCGCAGGACCGCGCCGACGAGGCCTTCGCCGTGCTGCAGCGCTACCACTCCGAGGGCGCCGACGGCGACGAGTTCGTGCGCCTCGAGTACGCACAGATCCAGTCGGCCATCGCGCAGGAGAAGGAGGCCGCCAGCCGGTTCGCCTGGGCCGACGTGCTGCGCGACGCGCCCATGCGCCGGCGCTTCCTGCTCGCCGCCGTCGTGGGCTTCTTCACGCAGTGGAGCGGCAACGGGCTCATCTCGTTCTACATGAAGAAGATCCTCAACCTCGTCGGCATCCGCGACGACCGCACCGTGCAGAGGGTCATCCTCGGCAACACCTGCTGGGGCTTCATCAACGCCGTGCCCATCGCTCTCGTCGCGCCGCGGTTCCGGCGCCGCACCATGTTCCTCATCTGCACGTGCGGCACGGCCGTCGTGTACACCGTCTGGACGGTCGCGTCGGCGCGGTTCGACATCGAGAGGTCACAGCGGGCGGCGATCCCCGTGCTGGTGTTCATCTTTGTCTACTCGCCGTAGGTTTTCTTGCGTCTTCTTGCTGTATCTCACCCCACAAGACTGACTGAACCCCATGTCCAGGTTCTACAACATCGGCTGGAACGCCCTGACCTACACCTACATGGTCGAGATCTTCCCCTTTGCCCAGCGCGCCAAGGGCATCGCCGTCGAGCAGCTGACGGTGCGCTTCGCCGTCTTCTTCAACACCTACGTCAACCCCGTCGCCCTCGACTCCATCGGCTGGAAGTACTACATCGTCTACTGCGTCTGGATCCTCGTCGAGATCGCCACCGTCTACGAGCTCTTCCCCGAGACCCAGGGCCGCACCCTCGAGGAGCTGAGCTTCATGTTCGAGGGCCGCGAGGTGCAGGACAAGGTGCAGCACAACGTGGACAAGGTGCTCGAGCACGTCGAGATGGATGTGCGGCATGCCGCGCCTGTGGAGGGTGATGGTGACGACCAGGCTGGGGCAAAGCGGGTGTGAGGATAAGATCCTGAGAGTGTAGATATTTTCACATATCAGAGCACTGTACTGTTGACTAAGTAGTGATGGGCCGCATGCGGAACCAGATCTTAAACTTGCAACCATGGCTGCTGGCTGGAGATCTATAAAAGTTATATCATTTAGAGTGCAAAGGTAGCTGTCCCCTTATCTCTTTCGTCTGAGACATACTGGGTATCAGCCGTCCTAGTTAACCAACTATCGTCGTTCATAGTGAACAGTGCATACACGTCTACAATAGGCCCCATGTTCTCCATAAAAATAAGCGCCCAGACTTTGCCCGCCATATAGGGATATTGTCTGATAAATGCTCGATAATTTGAGACCCATCCACCCCATCCGAAGGCCATCCATATCACGTAGGCGATCCTGTTTTAGCAGCGATCAGAAACGATGCCATGCGTTGATAGAAAGATAGTACATAAAGACAATTTGGTTTGCTACTTACGCAAGCCACGGCGCAGTCTGAAGCGTCCTGAACCAAGCAGAGATATACGCAAAGGCCCAGAGTGGCCGAGTAAGCTTCTCGAGAAGCTTTCGAGTCAAGTAGGGGTGTCTCCTACCAAGGTAAGATCAGCATGGCATTATCTGGTCTTGCTGAAGAGCGTTGCTTACTTGTTCAAAAGCCGATAGCCGGGACTTACAAAGAGGCGCGTGGTGAAAGTGCGGAAATTACCTCTCTCCCAGCGAAGATTCTGCAATGCGAATTTCCAATCACGCTTAATGTCGGTCGTGATTTCGGCCTCGGGCGCGTTCTGGACGCAAATCTTCCAGCCATGATCCAGTGCCCAACTGGTTACGTAGACATCGTCTGCGGCGTTCACAACTTTGTGGTTCACAACTTCATGCGCGAATGAGTTTGAGAAGCACTGGTCTTGGAGGATGCTCGCCCGAGCAAACATAGTCCGTCCGACAAGGACCCAGCAGCCGCCATCTGCCGTAAATCGTACCGGCTGGTCATGGTTCATCTTGAGCATGTCGAGCGATGCAGCCGCTTCCCAAACCGTAATGGCCTTGGCGTTTCGACGCTCGTGTGGGATTTCGGGGCTTTTTCTCAGTCAGCTCCAAGTCTGACTAGCGGTCCACTAGGCACCGACTCACCTCTGCAATCCTGCGACCAAGCCAACCTCGGGATTTTCGAACGGAGCCAGGAGGTAGGGAATCACGGCGGGGCCCCGCCAGTAGGCATCATCATCAACCAGAGCAATAATCTTGCCAGTAGCGGCCTTGACCCCAGCCATAAGTTGCTGTCGCTTGTTGGCCAGGGGCACAGTCAAAATGGTGATCTTGTCGTTCAGCACTGGTGCAAGCAACTGGAGGACATGGGCCTCGCATCTCGGCACAGTGACAACGATGATCTCGCGAGGCTTGCTCTTAAGCCAGAGACGCATACATTCGATGAAGTTCGAGTCGGTGTCTATGGTCGGAACAACGATGCTTACGTCGTTAGAGCTGTAAGTGGGCACGTCCGGTAAGGGAACCGTTTTGTACTTTTTAGCAAGATGGGACACGAGGACCTTCTCGTACAAGTCCCAAGCGCTAGAAAACAAGGCAAGTTTGTTAATAGAACCCACTCGCTGAATATCTTTGAAAGAGCTGGTAGAGGAGCAAGACCTACCAAAGTAGCCCCAGAGCTAATGTCATTTTGTTTACCGATTCGATAGTGGTACACAGTATGATGGTGACTGGGGAGCAGAAATGGGCAGCGGTGATTCAATGTGCAGGATCGAAGCGAGGCTGCAACAGAGAACCTCGTGGATTTTGGATGGAAAGGGAAACCATATAGAATCCTGCCTTGCTAGGTCCAGGAACTGAAGTGGGCAAGGCACTTGAAAGCATGTCTATCGTGCCTCTTTACCTAGAAAGCCCAACTCTGCTGTTGCCAATCTGACCCAGTCTTTCTCACATGCCGAGAAGGGTTGAAACCAGATAACCCTGTCTGCACGCTCTCCACTACTATACCTGAACTACCTGCCGAAGATACATGGCTGCCTGCGGCGAGGTCCAAAGTAATTGCGCCGTGTGTTCGACACGGGATACAGCCGGGCGAACATCCAGTCCCCGGGGGCCGCTGGAGCCTCGGAAAATCGTAATGACAATGTCCGCCGGGATCGGATCACAATATCTCTTGCATGCTTGAATCTCGCATCTGTCGGGTACTTTTCAGAGAATGTGAGATTGCCGGCGTATTAATGGAATCAATCTCTTGGCGCAAGTGCTATCTCCAGCGGTGAGGGTTGGGGCCGGTTCGTACGCTCCTACGGCAAGATCATCCGGTCCAGTCACCAGATGTTACCATTCTAGAACGGATCTGACCTTGGCACATATCCTGGAATTCCTCCATAGGTACTAGCCTCTCCTCTGGCGGTGGGAAGGCAGCCCGAAATCTCATTGGGCAGGCGACGTCCGAATAATACACCGGATCTGCATACAACATTGCGTAGGGGCGAGGGTAGACCGGCATCATCGAGTACCGCGCGAGTGGAGATACGGGAGTGGCACGGCCTAGTCATCGAATATACGCACGCGCTCCATAGTTCTCTGCGCGACACTAGGCGGTTGTCGCTGTACTATCTTGCTTGTTCTTGACTACGAATGTTTCGAAGTCGTAATGGAGGCATCACTGGAGGCAAGAGTGGCCAGGACAGAATAGTTAGGGCAGAATAGCCGGAACAGAGACAGCAAGTGCGTCAAGCTGAGAGACAAAGCTCGTCTTCTTCAAATTTGTTTTTCTCGGGCAACAGCCGTAGCCGGCGAGAGAGGCGGGGACGGGACGTAGATGTACATGTTGAATTTGGTCATCCTGCATACCCGCGCGGCTGATCTGCTCATGATACTTCAATGCTTTGTGGCGTTTTTGGCCAATATCTTCTTCTCCTCAAAAAGGACTACACAACATAGTGCTATCCAGAAAACATCTGATAGGTATACTCGTTTAGCAACATAGTCCGTGCTATGTTGACGTCGCGCGCTGGCTCCAGTCTTGACCTCGCATGCTGAACGACTTCATACCTTCACTCTTCTGAACAAGAGGTTTTTGGAGGGATCCGGGCTGGTGAAGCCTCCCACCTCAATCTGTGGATACCTCACGGTGCTCCCATCGTCGTTCTTGAAGTCGTATTCGAGCAGCAGCTTGGCGAGAAGCATCTTAATCTCATTGGCCGCAAAGAACCGCCCTGGGCAGGAATGCTTGCCGTATCCGAATCCGAGGTTCTGCTCGTTGGTTGTGACAAACAGGTTACGCGCGTGGTCGGAAACGAGTCCGGATTGGCGCAGTTTGTAGTATCGGAAACCATCAAAGACGTTGGCCGGCGCGGAGCCCTGAGGAAAGTTGGCGTCGTCCATATAGATGGCATGGGATGGGGCTTCTAGGATGACGCCGGGAGGAATGTACTGGCCGTTAGAGAGGGTGAAGCCGCGGGCGACTTTCCGCTGGAAATTGACGATACCGCTGTAGAAGCGGCTGGTTTCTTTCATGCAGCTGTCCAATTTGACCATTTGTTCCAGAGCCCGGTAGGTAATGGTACCTCCATTCTGGGCCATGGCTTGGCGAACTTCTTCCCGTAGAGGTTCCACATATTCCGGAAGAGCTGCGAGGGTGTAAAGACTTCAGCGCCTAGTCAGCTTCTTTCCAACCCACGTAGATAATGCACGTTCTTGCGACTTACACGTTAGTCACCGTTGTGGACGTGGTGTGCACTGCCAAAAAGATGAGTATCAGTTGCTGCTTGGCCAGGATTAAATTGTCTCGACACCCTTCCTTCTCCATCCGAGTCATGAGCCAGCTTAGCACTGAAGACGCGGGGACGGGGCCCAAAGTTAGCGGAGCGCTTCGAAGGCCGATCAACAAGGGGGAGCGAGAACAGGGCTAAGCACCACACAGGTTATGCCCCGGGCCTTACGTACTATCGTTAGGCTGCTGCCAGTCCGGATCGTTCTCTTGAGCGTCGCGTCGCGCTCTAACTACAGGCTCCAGCATCTGCATGGCCTTCCTCTCCGTCTCGTCCAATTTGCGCACCTCTGGCAGGCGAGGAGCGAGCCAAGGGCGCAAGAAAGGTCGAATTAGCTTGACCGCTTGCGCCGCTGCAACCACATCTCCGGGGTAGTTAACCGCAGAGTCGAGATAGTCTTCGTTGTGGCAGAGCTCTGGACCCACGAAAATGAGACCTGTGATCTTGGCTACCATATTGAGCAGCTTAGCGTTGATCTTCACCGGGGTCCAGTCTTCACAGCCTGCTGGCATTTCTTCTTCCAGAGCTTGCTCGACCGCGCCATAGACAATGCCGTTCAAGCGTGCTAAGGCAGCGAGTTAGTCGCGGGGAAAAGAAAAGCGGACAGAGAGGAGCGGAACCGTACCGAGAGCCGGAGTAAGATCGGTCTTGATCGAGTGGATGAGCATGGCGATATCGCGATCATCGGCGAGTAACCTCGTATACCTGAAAGAGGGTACCCAGGATGAGACCCTTCTCACATGCAGCATGCAGCATCCCATAACTCACTTAACGGCGAAGAACTCGGCAACGGCTTTCTCAATACTGAGCACCGAGTCCGGGAGCTTTCTCAGCTCTGGCAAAACGGAAGGCGGAACGACGACTTGGTGAAAGCCATCGGCGGACGTTACCCTCCAGACCGAGTGCTTGAACTTGGAGCTCATCAGCCAGAGGGCTCGACAACGCTGCTGCCTGCAAGATATATTTTACCTTTTTGTAGCCCTCCTGGTACAAGCTCTTCGCCGATTTGATGTACTGCTTCCTGTGCGCCTCGCTGCTGATGGCATTGTGAAAGGCTGGCAGCCTTCGGATCTGCAAGTGGTGCTGAATCTTCTGGAGGAAGGCGTATGCCGCGACGACGAGAACGGCGGCGGCCAGTGTTTGCAGCGTAGGCGTCAGGTTGGTAAGCGTCTGGGTTTCCATGATTGGTAGTGTCGACTTGGTTGAGGGGAAGAGTTGGCGAGAGGATCCCGTCGGCCTGGATCTTGTTCTGAAGCCAGCTCGCTCATCTTGAAAACATCCTTTTGCCAGCATCTGATGTGTGCGCCTCGACCAACTACCTAGGTAAGGATTTCGACAACAGGCGCCGGCGTCGGCACTCGCCATCCGGCGGGTTTCTTAAAACCACCGACATGCTACATAAACGATACCCTGATTAGATAATTGGACGCAAGATACAAGACGGTGACCAACCAAATAGTAAACTCACAAGAAACCGTGCAGTATTGCCACTGCTCCGTCACAAGAGCAGTAAAAAGTCAGCGATTGTTAATGAGTAGTGGCTGTGGCCACCCCTGCTCACCCTGTCTCTCAGTGACAACCGAACCAGTGGTCTCGGATAGTGCAAACCAGTCATAGAAGCCATTGAAAGGGCCAAAGAGCGTGCCTCGGTCATGTCTGTGCCATAGGCGCAGTAAGCTGGGGTATCAAAGGCACTCCTCAGGCGCCCTTCTCGTTTCATCCGCTGCGAGCTCCGGCTTCTCGGGCGCAGATCCGTGGCCCAGCGCAGATTTCAGGCACACACAGCCCCAAAGCTCCTGTAACACTTACTGCAGTCAGCTTACTCGATGGTACTGCAGAAGACGTTGTGGCAAGACAGGGAGAAAAATGGAGATGGTACTGATTGCATTGCTGGTAAAATGCTAGTACATGATGTAGCTCTATTTTTATGTATCAGTACTTATTTCTATTAGGCATGAAGCGTCAGCGCGGAAGTCACCCGCTAACCTCTGTGACCCCGGCGGAATAGTAGATCCCAAACTCTTCTTTCAGCTTGGCTAAAACCGAACGGATCTTGGCCATGCGCCCCTTCTGGTCTCCACTAATAAGCATCCGCGTCTGAAGAGGCAAGGCCGGCGAGACCTCGGACGCGGCTTCGACCCGGAGCGCCTCGACCTCCCCGAGCACCTTTTGGATGCGGCTAAGGTAGTAGATGCCGGTGTGGAGGATCAGAAGCAGCCGGAAATGCGCGGTCGGGGCCAGCCGCACTCCGGCGATGGTGAACCCCAGCTGCGGCGCCGAGGGTGGCTCGCCTGCCGCCTCCTGGCTCACCGTGTCGGGTTCCTGCTGGAGGCATCGGTAGATGGAGGTGTAGAGCCAGGTGTGCATCTCGATTAGCCGTATAGATATCGAGGTGAGTTGCAAGAAGATGGAGGCGTTGAAGGGGGAGGGCTCCTGCGGCCCTCTGCGCCGGTGACGCTCCGTGTCCGCCACACTTGCAAGCACCTGGATGATCCCGAGGAACTTAGAGGAGCTCTCGAGCACATGCGCTGCCTCCTGCTCAAGCTTTTCCGGGCCCAGGTGCGCCTCGTAGTCGATCATGCAAGTGATAGTTACATGAAAATGCGCAAGACGTTGAATGAAGTCTTGGTCATCAAAATGCAACTTGCTCGCAATGAAAATGGGAGAGTCCGGCTTCGTCTCTAGGGATAAACCCGCCTCCCCCATGATGCCTGGCTCCGTCGGCGGGTGGTCGGTGGACGTCGAACTTGACGGGCACACGTCGGCTTCCGTGCTGTTCAGGGACCAACCTGTATAGTCGAGCGGCAGACTTGAGGCGTCCAAGAAGCTTCCATAAGGTGTCCAGGGTGTTATTTGCCCCTCCAGAAAGTATGCGGCCTCCTTGGTTGCGGCGTGCTCCGGGAGCGGGTTCCTCCAGGTATTCTCGCCGGCGAGTGGAAAGCTTGCCGCTGGAATACCAGCCCCGGCGGGCTCCGGCTCTATTGCGCTCCCTTGGTTCGTCGCGCCGCTCGGGTTCGACACGATCCTGGCCTTGTTGGCTGGCCTTCCCGGCCTCCCCGGTTTGCTGTAAGTGCACTGAGTCCTCGCCGACTGGCATCGGTTGCAGCTCTGACCGTGTCCTTCCGTCTGACACAGCATCTTCATCTTGTGGCAGCGGTCGCACGCAGACCGTTTTGCGTTCATTCTCGCTTCGTTGTGACGGCGGTCGGAGCAAGACGCAAAGCTAAAGCTGAGCCGTTCAAAGAATTCGTTATGGGGCAACCTCAGGGTAAGTGGGGACGCCAGAGGGTATTCTGTCCCGATCATCTGCAGGCAAGAACGGAGGCTTCACTCTTCTCGGTATGCAAATTATATGAATGCGTCCAGACAACCAAGACTCGGATCCAGGGACTCTCAGATGTCAAACCCCTGACGTCTATACTAGCCGTAAGGGGTAACATGAAGGCAGCCAAGCTGAGAGCGCTTACCGTCACAAAACTCAGCTACTTAATACAGATACCCCACTGGGTAATTAGGTTCAATTCGACGCTTATTTCTAGATCACGGTCCGCTGAACAGTGTCAGTAGGAAGAAGTAGACCTTATCCACTCCTGCTGTTAATGCCATACTCTTCGATTTACATATTGATCGCTGATCGAACCTCAAAAATTGACGATGTTGCTGCTTGCTCGCAGCTCAGGACGGGTGAAGCCGGAGGGATATAGGCGTAAAAAGACTATCCGAAAGAGAGAGAGAGACAGGGTGTGTGTGTATTTGTGAGTGAACGATAGGCTGGTCTAGAGCGGCCAGTGGCGGAAGCTGTGAGGTGTGGAGCGACAGCTGCGTGTGCGATGATCTTCCGGAGGAATGTGTTCCCTCGACTGAGAAACGGCTCTCGTATGGATCCGTTAACGAGAAGCATCGACGGGTGGCGGCCGACCTGTGCTGCGCAACAGTACACCATAGGGGGAGGAACATATACGGTGGATCAGTATAAGTTGGTTGATTCAACTTTAGAGGGGCTCTATCTGCATAGCGGGTCCTCAACGAAGTTGCAATAAGATATGGTTGGTACCACCTTATGGTATAACAGGAAGGTGGAAGAGAGGGTCTACACAAGACCAAAGGCGGAAGGTCAGCCGGTTCGACCCTAGTTCGTAGCTAGGTTGAAGGAGCAGCATGTTCGCTGCCCTGGCCATGGAGCAGTAGAAGGTCTGCCGGTCAGAGAACTCCAGGGCTGGCATTCGTGGGAGGAAGTGGCTTCTGCCATCTGCCAGCGCCAAAAGGCGCCACGTGTACGCCCGCCGTACCCGTGGGCCGTGGGGGTCGCCGTTGGACTGTGGATCCTTCGGAGGAGTTGTAGAGCGAGCCGGAAAGGACGGACGCGCGTGCCGGTCTTCTAATAGCTCTCGAGGATAAGGTGACTCGCGCTTGCAGCGCCCTCACCTGCCAGATCTGGAGGAGAGAAACAGGGCTATGCGTGGTTCTGTCCAGTAGGAGGGTGCAGTACAAACCCACGCCGGTCTGTCGCTACGGACTGGGGGTGGCGGGAACGCCAACGCGCGTCATCCCCTGCCCGGGGCCTGCCCCAGCACGGGACGGGAGCAGGCGGCGGCACAGCACGCGATGCTGCAGTCAGACTGGTGATGGTCGTAACAGTCCATTCCGGTGGGCGACGTAGTATCTTTTGGGTGTCTGTAGGCTAGCTAAACAAACCCTTTTGGAATAGCGCTTACAAAGGCCTGGTCGACCAGGGTTCAGGCCTGCAATCCCCTCCGTCATAATTTAGCCCATTCTCATGGTATCTCAGATAGCCACCCGAGCAACCAAACACGACAGGTGTTGGACGCTAGGCTAAAAGACATGTACTCCTTCTCCACCCGGTCTCACAACAGCCATGGCCGCTTTCCCCCCATACTGTACGTCGCCGATTCCTTCGATTACGGAAACCCCGGTGAGGGTAGAATGACAGGAGGCATAGTCGTGGACAGGTAAATCTCTACAGATGGGCTCGCTCCGCTCCCTCCCCTGCGTTATCGAACCGGACTTTCTCCCCGCTGATCATGGACTGCTGCAGGGCCGCGCCGATCCTCACGGCGGTCACCGCGGAAGCCAGCTTGACTGGCACCTCGATGTCGTCGAGGCAGCAGTCGGTAAACTCGACGGCCTCGCGCGCAAACGCGTTTTTGAACCGGCCGTAGTAGTTCTGCGGTAGCTCGTGGCGGATGCCGCCGGGCTCGTAGATGCGCACCAGGTTCTCCTGCGGGATGAGATTCACCGTCAGCTTGCCGTGGGTACCGATGATCTCGGTCGAGTCTTCCTGGCCGGCGGCCATCATGCGGGAGCAGTACAGATAGGCGATGCGGCCGTCGGCGTACTCGATGACGCCCACTGCGTTATCTCGGTCGTCGTACTCGCGCAGCCCGGGCTCTACCGCCGTGATGCCGACGGCCGAGACGGACTGGACCTTGCTGTCTTCGCCAAAGAACCACTGCGCCAGGTCGATGTCGTGGATCGAGCAGTCCACGAAGATGCCACCGCTGAACTGGGCATAGGCCACGAAGAAGCCGGACGGATCCAAGACGTCGCAGGTCTGGCTTCGAATCACGGAGGGCCGTCCGATCAGGCCCGCCTCCACCTTGGCATGCGCGTCTCGGTACGAGTCGTCAAACCGTCGAGAGAAGCCGCACATGACCTTGAGGTCAGGCCGTCTCGCCGCGGCATCGACCACGGATTGCGACTTGCTCGAGCGTCAGTAAGCATTAGCCTCTTGCGTCGTGAGCCTAGTCGGCTGGCTTGGCTCGGCTCGACTTGACTTACTACTTCTGCAGTAGTGGCCAAAGGCTTCTCGCATAACACATGCTTGCCTGCCGCGATGCCGCGGATGGCCTGATCGGCATGCACCGATGTCACGGACGCGATGCAGACCGCCTCGAGGCCCTCGTGGCGGAGCATGTCTTCGTAGTTCGCATACACCGATACGCCGGACGGGCCCAAGTGAATCTCCGCCCACTGTCGCTCGGATGCGTCGGGAGTGCTCACGGCCACTAGTTCCGCCCGGGGTACCGACTGGGAGAAATTCATGGCATGCCGCTTCCCCATGCGACCCAAGCCGGCGACGCCGATCCTGAGCCTCCGTGGTGCCATTCTGCCGCGTATCGTGAGGTGTCGACTTGCCACCTTCTGGACGACCGCGGTGCTATATCGGGCAAAAGATGAAAGCTCAAGAGAGAGAGAGAGAGAGAGAGAGAGAGATTTTGTATACGGCATTGCCTGGCCTGACCTGACGAGGGTAGAAGGCCGCAGGGCGATGGAGCAAACGAATGCTACCGTTGTTTTCTATAGCCTATCGCCGGAGAGGGATTGTAGATGGTTCTCGTTGGGCGACTGGATACGACAGCCCGGGCCAGGTGAAATGCAACTCGGCCTGCGGAGGAGTGTCAGCTTTCTCGCAGCCGGCGATGTAGGCGAGGCAGTAGAGTGACTGGGAGTCCGAAAGCGGTCATCCTTGGCGCTCCCGCGGTAGCTTTGCGGGCTACAAAAGGCACCGTCTGCCAATAGAAACCCACAAAGTATACAGAAAAGGGCAGAACAGTCGACGCAACTACTAGAAGTAAAAGATACGTAATGTAACCCGGCTCTGGTGAAGGCCTTCTCAGGCGTCGGCTCGTCATCATCGTCCCGGTGGCCTCTCTTGCCCTGTGCTGCTTGATAGCACGCTGTTCCTGCACATACAGTATGCACCTGAATCCGCTAAAGGGCGTGCATGGGCATTCGTCTGTGACTGGCTGCTCTCTTTCCGATAAGACGAAGGCTAGAAAGGTGTCAGGGTCAGGGATGAGCAAACCCGCCGGACCAGGTTCCAGTTTTTGATTTCGTACATACAAGTTACAACCCACGCCTGCAAAATCGAAGAACTATGGTGAGTACAAACCGCCGGTCACCCTGTAAGCAGGTAATAAGCGAAGCTTGGCAAAGGACTGCCGACCACGTTACATGCTCGGCCCCACCGGCCCGCTAGTCCGTCAACGAACCGACCAGGATCGAGGCGATCACACGGACGCTTCTTGAGGTCCCGAGTTCCGGCGATCCCCCGATTGGCTCTGGACTAAGTGAGGATGCCAAACACATGCAACTCCGCGCGTGAAGCACAACCCATATCCGTAGCTACTTCTCTAGTCCAGCTAGGTGCACTGTGTTGTTTTTATTTTCGGTAAGGTTTCTTTGCCTTATGAATCTAGTTTCTCCTTTACTCTTTTATTCTTCCCCCCCCCCCCCCTTTTCCACCTTCAAACATCCTTAACTTCGTTGGAAGCAATGGTAGCCATCACTCCACTAGCCGAAAACCATGTCACTGAAGAGGCTACCGAGAAGACCGACGGTGCGGTTCGTGCTGCAGCGGAAGAAGCAGGAGAAGTTGACGATAGTGAAGATACATCCGGCTACTTTGATGGCTGGGCCCTGTGGAACCTGGGAATGGCCCTGATGGGCGGCGCCTTTGTGTTGTCTCTCGATAACACCATCTTGGGTACGCATCTCCCACCCTTAGAGTTTAACCCGTCACGCGGCAGTGTCGATCTAACGAGCATATCCAACCAGCAACGGCCATACCTCGCATCACCAGCGAGTTCAACAGCCTCAACGACATTGGCTGGTACGCCGCCAGCTACAAACTAACGCAGATGGCCCTCCTCCCTACCTGCGGTCGCATTTATACTTTCTACGACATCCGGTGGTCCTACATTGTCCTGCTGCTCATCTTCGAGCTGGGCTCCATCATCTGTGCCGTAGCCCGGAACTCGACGACACTCATCATCGGACGCGCCGTAGCAGGCGTGGGAGCGGCAGGCTTGATGAGCGGAGCTGCCATCATTATTTCGCTCACGGTGCCGCTGAGGAAACGCCCGGTGCTGATGGGGCTGATCTCCATCATTTACGGCGTCGCTTCCGTGCTGGGACCCATCATCGGGGGTGCTATTACGGACAATGACACTCTGACTTGGCGCTTTTGCTTCTGGGTCAATCTTCGTGGGTAAACTCGAGACTGTCAGGGATGCATACTGAGCGCTAACCGACGGCCCGCAGCATTTGGAGCGATCGGGCTGGCTCAGATATGGTTCGCTCTGCGGCCTCCTCCGGCGCCTGTCAAAGGAGGGCTGCCTTTTAAACAAAAGATAAACCAGCTCGATCTTCTCGGCGCTACTGTCTTAATCGGCTCGGTGATCTGCCTCTCGCTCGCTTTGCAGTGGGGAGGCATCGTCTACCCGTGGTCGGACTCGAAGGTGTACGGCTGCTTGATCGGATTTGGCTTGACCCTGATCCTGTTCCTCATCATGCAAATGAAGAATCCGAACAGGTAAGGCTCGCTTAGCAAACATGCGTCGGCCATCACTAACCTCGAGGAAGCTGTACTGTTCCACTCTACCTGTTCCGGAGCCGAACCGTATGCGTAGCAACCGTTTTCATGATGTTCCTCCAACTGTCCATAACTGTGCAGACCTATTACTGGCCTATCTACTTCCAGTCGGTCAAGAACACCAGCGCCAAGGACTCCGGGATCAACATGCTTCCCTTTGCCATCTCCACCATGCTTGCAACTTTTGTCGCTGGTTGGATTATCTCCAAGGTGGGATACTACGTACCCTTCATGTGGATTGGTGCTCCTGTCCTTGCCGCCGGCGCCGGACTCTTCCGGCTTCTGCACGCGGACAGCCCCGCGTCGAGCTGGGCAGGATACCAGATTGTCAGTGCCATTGGCTATGGCATCTGCGGCCAGGTACCGATCTTGGCGGTGCAGGTAGTAGTCCACAAGGAAGACGTCCCGACTGCCTGCGTTCTTGTCATTTTCTTCGAGTGCCTCGGGGCTACCGTGGGGCCCAGCATCGCCCAGAACCTCTTCACGGACAGCCTTTTGAAGACGCTGCAGGGAATTGACGGCCTGGACGGCGCGGCAGTGGTGGCGGCGGGCGCTAGAGAATTCCGGCGATTGATACCCCCGGAGCTGCTGGGCCAGGTGGTGGGTGCATTCGAGGACGCTCTGTGGACCACATTTCTGCTGGCCCTGGCAAGTTCCGCTGCTGCTCTAGTCGTCAGTGCGGCCATGGAGTGGCGTAGACTGCCCGAAGCCAAGAGCGTGGGCGAAGCAAGAAGTGAACCCTCGTAGAGGGAATGGCCAAGAAGGGTACTCGCTATGGCTAGGTTTGCGTAATCTCGTGCAGGTTTGGATGATAAGTATAGATCTGTAGGCCTAGACCCTCTCAGCGCAGAGTATCTATTATTCTTTTGGAGGTGCCATGAGGCACAAACCCCCCCTCCACATACGGCAGTCTACTGCCACAAGGGCAATATCTTGTATCTCTGGCATGTACTGAACGCGGCTTGGTCAGTTCATACGAGTGTCCTGTTGATGACCAGCACAAATTTGATTTCGTTTCCTATACTACACGAGCTGCATGTACCCTTGCTTGGCTAACGCTCGGAAGGAGTGGCTGTTACTCGGTATTCCCTCCGGTCAGCATCAGACGGTGGTTAATTACCAGGCATGCGTTCGCCGAGCCAATCACCCCCGACTCTAGACCTTCCAGATAAAGAGAAGCGAGCCACCTCCTGCCATTGGGTATGTCGCGGAAGTCCTGAAGAGCGATAGGCTTGTGCTGCTTTGCTAGAAGGTCAACCCTACGTATATAACCCCATATTCCCTCCGATACGCGGTGCACCCCATGACTGGACTTGCTCATAACTCACCATAACATCTTGGAATGCTCACTAGCTAGGTGCCTAGCTTTTACAATTCACCCTTCTCAACCAGCGAGCTCAGAATCCCCAACATGCATTACCACTCCACGACCACTCCCCAAAATGGTGTTCATAGTCCCACTGGGGGGGTCATGTCCAGCGGACAGAAGCGCCAAGTCAGCACGAACAGCGGCTCCACAGTCGCACCGTACACACTAAATCCGTTCCACGATGTGTGTCGACCGGTCAAGATGGTCATTGATCCGCCGGGAGTCGCTGGCAGTCTCAGCTTTGTCGATGATGACGCCGCCGACGGCCCGCTTGGGTCGGACGAAGTCAAGATCCGAGGGCTCTCATTCGCTCTAAACCCAGCTATCCTCGGGAGCAACAACGATTCAGCCGGACTGGTAGACTGTGCCGGCGTAGTTACATCTCTGGGATCAGACATGAAGGACGCGTTTCGTATTGGGGACCGGGTGTGCTGCTGGAACGCTAGCGCCGCCGTTGCTAGTCAGACCCGGGCCAAGGGCTGCTTCGTGCAAAGACTCCCGCCGTCCTGGTCATTCAAGACGGGTGCTGCGCTTCCCCGGATTTTGTCCCTTGCTTACTACGGCCTCCAGGATTGCGCGCAAGTCGAGTCCGGTCAGACCGTGCTGGTCAAAGGTGCGAGCGAGCTGCTTGGCCAAGCCGTGACTCTTGTGGCCACTCTCCTTGGCCTTAAGGTTGTCGCAATTGTTGGGACGGATACTGAAAAGCAGGCATTGCTGTCAAACTCTGGGGCCCAGCCTGCTCACATCTTTTATTCCAACGACATTGCTCTCCCAGACGCGCTGCTACGCTTAACGAGAGGAGCCGGGCTCGACGCTGTCCTCAATGCCTCGTCAACTGCTCTTCCGGAAGATCTGATAAAGTCAGTCGCGCCTTTCGGCACCGTCGTTGACATGAATGGTCGCAGCTTGTTTTCGCCCGCTTCCGACCGCTCCGTCAAGCGCGTATCCTTTGATGCCACCCAGCTGTTCCGATACCGTCCCTTTCTTGCTAGTGCCGCCTTCAAGTCAATCTTGTCTCTGCTTCCGGACGAGGACATCGGTAGCGTCTTCCCGTTAGCAACGGTATCCATAGCCGATGCGCTCTCGGCCCTCCAGATCGTAGAAAGCCAAACGCAGGCAGCTAAGATAGTGCTGTTGGCCGACGACGACGCGATAGTGAAGATAAAAGCCAGTACTGCGCCGAAGAAGGTTTTTACAGAATTTGAGCGTTTGGCCCGGGCCATCGCCAATCTCTCTGTCCCGCAAGAGCAAAAGCGTAGGCTGCTTGCTTTGATCACAATATCGCAGCCGTCCGCCACGGAACCCGAGGTAGCTGACCGCTCGACCCCAGATCACGATGGGGCAAGCGCGGAGCGACATCTGGCGGCTGTTTCAAGCATGTCCGAAGCACGCCGAGTCGTATTAGACGAGCAACTCAGGAAGCTGGTCTCGCTCGTGGCCATCAGCGCCGATCAGGTTAATCTTCACGAACCTCTGGTGGATCTCGGGCTCGATTCTCTGATCGTGACCGACTTCAAGGACTGGCTAGGAAGCAAACTCGGAGCTGAGGTGGCCATGCACGAAGTGACGAATGCCCCAGGACTTGTGGCTTTGGCAGAGTTAGTGGCGCAGAGGTCCAAGTTCGTCCCAGACGGCCTTCCAGAGGAAACTACCCTCACTCAGGCAAGTGAAGTCGAGACTGTCTCCAGGCTGCCGAAATCCCCAACGCTGCTCACAAATGGCGCGGTGAATGGCGTTGGCAGCGGGACAGTCCACCAGGACGCAGGCATGAATGGTAACCCCCCCTTCGTCCCGAACCCGTTGCCCAAGTTTCCCTTGCCCGAGATCAATGCGTTATGCAATGCGTTCCTCACTGGCGTCAAGGCATTCGCAACACCGGCAGAGTTCAACAATACCATTGCGGCTTGCGAAGATTTCAAGCGAGCAGGCGGTCCCGGTCGACTGATTTACGACCGTGCCGCAGCTCGAGCGGCGGACCCAGCCATCGAAAACTGGGAATGGGAGCTACAGCTTCAACGCGGCTTTCTGGATCGTAGAGTGTCGCTTACTCCGTTCACCAGCTTCTGGATGGGCCATCCCTTCAGCCACCAGCCGCACTCCCAAGCCGAACGAGCCGCGCTTCTCGCATGTACGGTGAACAACTTCAAACTGAAGCTAGAGGCGGGGCACGTCGGGCCGGTGGTGCTGAACCAGCAGGAGCTGACCACAGCGTTCTACCCCTGGATATTCAACGCCGTGCGCGTCCCCGGCATCCCCAGCGATGCCATGCAAAGGCATCCGAACAACAACTATTGCATCGTCTTCTGGCGAGGGCACGCCTTCAAGCTCAGTCTCTCCGTGGGGAGCCGACCGGCTACGTACCCAGAGCTGCACGCCGCATTCGAGCTACTGCTAAGTCAGTCAGTGGCGCGTTCCTTCGTCAGCATCCTCACGTCGGACAACAGGCCCTCATGGGCCAAAGCGAGACAGCAGCTCCAACGGCTGGACCACCAGAATGCCGTGAGCATCGCCGCCATCGAAGCCGCCGCCTTCACCGTCTCCCTGGATGAAGCAGCTCCGGAAAACGTGGCCGAGCGGAGCCGACAGTTTCATCTAGGAGGCGAGAGCGATGCCGCCAACCGCTGGCACGACAAGTCTCTTCAGTTCGTCGTGTGCCGCAATGGCATCTCGGCCACACTTGGTGAGCACAGCATGCTGGATGCCTTGACGCTGAGACCCCTGAGCGATGCCATAGGCGCCGCCATCACCAACGATGCTGAAGCAGGTGTGCGCGCCCCGGCGGCCGCCACGCGTGCTGCCGTTATGCCCGAGCTTCTGCCGCTCAAGACGGACGCGACGCTGGAAGCGCTCATTAGCAAAGTGCGAGCCCAATATGCTGACACCACCAAGGACGCCGACCATGCCGTGTTCCTCTTCGAGGGCTTTGGCTCTACTGTGCTGCGGGCACAGAAGCTGTCTCCGAAGAGCGTGTTCCAGATGGTCATCCAGTTGGCGGGCTATTCCATCTTCGGGGAGTTGACACCGTGCTTTGAAAGCGTCAACCAGGCGCACTACCACCTCGGCCGCGTCGACATCATTCAGGTTGTCAACACCCAGGTCGCAGCGTTTGTGAAGGCGGCACGCGACCCGGCGGTGGACATGGCGGAGCGCCGCAGCCTGCTCATCAACGCAACCCGCGCACACGTCGCCTCTGTCGCCAAGGCGGGCAGAAACGCCGGCTGGGAGCGCAACCTGACTGCGTTGCGTGCCCTCCTGAACAAGGGCGAGCCGGTGCCGGCCTTGTTCGAGGACCCAATTTACAAAAGAGTGCGGCCGAGATTGATGATGAGTAACTGCTTCGAGACGGGAATGCTGGACAAAGGGTGCATGTGGAAGGATCCCAATGCCATATGGATGCATTATGAGGTTTACGAGGAATGGTATGTGTGCCCCGTGCCTCCAATTCCCCATGGCTTTGCGTCATCGGGACGTCTTCTTCATGTGCTAACTTGTGCAAACAGTGTTCACTTCACAGTCGTGACTTCGGCTGCCCGCCGTGCAACGCAGTTTTGCCAGCATTTGAAAGAGGCGACTGAACTTGTTAAACAAATGATTTTCCTAGAGTAACAAAAATGTGCCATCTCTTTTCTTCTTAAACTTGGAATGGATCTGTCTCGGCATGGAGCATAGACGTTCCAGAGACAACCTCACTGATTTCAGCTCCAGCATCCGGCAGGAAGTGAAGAAGGGAGCCCATGGGAGTAAAACCTCTAGTATTCAATGCTGCAAACCATATACTACGCTCTCCACCCCGCCCCCTCCTTTCTGCCCTTCTTCGACCACAAGATGCTTGTGGTGTACTGGCTAGGTCCGAGCCTACAATTGTTTCTTGGACTTTGTAGCCCCACGAGGATATCGAATGTATGCACGAGTTTCTTGATGGCTGTTTGCACTGGCAGCAACTCCGTCAACTTCCCCACGCTATACTCTGCCTCCCCTTCCATCCCTCAACTGAATGAACAAATAAATACCTCCCGCGTCATCCCACGACAGGCAAAATTGATAGGCCGCGCTTGAAAAACTCGATCCCAACTACACATAAGCGTAGATTAGCTTAGAACATAAGATCTGGGTGCAGAAACGGATGCGGAAACGTACAACACGACAGTGGCCAGACAGTCCCGTAGTCGGAGGCCTGTCCCATGTACCCACCGAGTCTCGGCTGGGCCTGAGCAATCTAGGGATCAACCACAGCAGGGCCCCCATCCCGGTCTCAACTTCATGCCGGCTCCTCTCCGGTGGTTTTCGCAAGGCCTGTCCGGTGAGTTTCAATCGTCCTTCTCCGGAGGTGTTCTAACCACCCCTGCCCGGGGGTTTGGCAGCCGTGGCCAACCTACATTGGGCGCCTCGCCAAACGACGCCTCACAAAACATGCAGGAAGTAAAACACACCGGAGACGGCCAAAGGTAACCAGCGTTGAGTATTCTCCTTCCTTGCGAGTGCCTGCCTACCTGCGATAGATATGCAGTAAGCAGCCCAATCTGCCGTGTAACGCTATTTAAGGGTCTGATCACCTGGCCCGCCGAGTTGATCCGCGTCGAGAAGCGAGGCCGACAGGGGATTCCACATGTCGGTACCACCCATGCTTATCCAACATGATAGAGCTATGAAACGTATTGTTGTGTGGCCGCCTTCGTAACGGCAATTTGGCAGAGCAATGCTTAGGCCCAGTTATTCTTGCGTCTCGACAACTTTTTTAAATGGGTTTTTAAGAGGGCTCGAATCAGCTTCGGATAGTCGGTGAAGGTCAGAGTCCTACTGACATGCATGATAGGAAGGATGTGAAAGAATATCGTGTATTTGACGAGGCAATCTCTGGATAGCGCCGGTTGTAGTAGCTAGATTGGTATTTACTATTGGAGTTTAAGTCGAGGTTTACAAGAATATGAAGAACGCGCACCAGGCACCAGCACCAGCACGCTTGAAGCGGGTATGCATCCATAACTGCTTGTAGCTTTCGACAACCAGTGCAACATGTGTGGTGTTTAAAAGACGCCTTATGATGACAGAAGAAATATAAACGCGGCAGGAAGAACAACCGACAAAAATGAAAAGAATGAATAAAATGAAATCACATGCGATTTGAGTAAGCGAAGATGCGATCTGGCAGGGAACGAATGTATCTCAGACGACAATGGCGTACCATATTTCAGTACCTATGGTCTCTGTGCGGGGGCGTCCTGTACTGCTGGTACTGTCCATCGTTCAGTGCACGCAACCAATAGCTGCTGACTGGTGGCTTCGAGAGTCGGTCCCCACGAGTAGCCGTATGAGGCGTACCCGGCCGCTTCATACACGGACATCCATCTGTCGGCCGGCTGGATAGGGTATATGGTACGGCCCTCCGCAAGCCACCATCCATCCAGAAGGCCGAAGCATGTGTCATACCAATCGATTTTACGGGTGAGCTCCGACAGGACCACAATGCCGCCCGGGGCCAGGGTGTCGCGCAGTCGGCGGCAGGAGTTTGTGCGATTGGTTGTTGCGTGGACGCAGTTCGTGCTGATGACCACGTCGAAGCGACCCCGGTAGTCTTCGGGCACCTCCTTTTCCAGATTGAAGGTGCCATACTCTATGAAGTCGTATTCTTTCAGGGCCGCCTTGGCTTTGGACACCAGGCTGGCTGCGATGTCTGTAAAAGTATAGATGGTTGAAATATTGGCCGAGGCCAGCGCGGCCAAGACGCGCCGGGTCGTGCCACCCGTACCTGCGCCGACTTCGAGGATTCGTATGGGTCGAGATTTGTCCACGTTTCGGAGCAGCGTCTTCAGGAAGTGGACGAGCTGGTCCGTAAGAGTCGACATCATGGGCGACAAGTCGTAGAAGTTCGCCATGATCTTCAAGGCGGCAGGATTGCCAAACAGGAGATTGACCGAGTCCAGCTCCCCGGAGAGGCAGTCCGCGAGTCGAGGGCCGGTCAAACCTATGATATCGCTTTCGTACTTGTAGGCTGGGAACCGGCTCCGGAAGGCTTCCAAGAGCGTGGCGGATGACCGCCCATCCACCTCGCGATCTGTTCGTGTGAATGTCCCGTCGGGGTTGATGGTAACAAGCCCATGGTGCTGCAGGATTTCCCAGAGTCTCGGGACCAATCTGTCGTACTTGGGCTTCAAGTGAGGCACCTGAGGGAGCTTGGAGCCCGGCTCAGCGCGAGACAGGTTTACGCCTAGTTTGGCAAAACCCTCGGTTATGTGTGCCACCAGAATCTCATCTTCATAGGGTGCAGCAACCTTCGAATGATCAAAGTACCCTTGCTTCTTAGCAGAATCGTCGAAATAGGCGTCTGAGGCCCGGAGGGCCTCGAAGGGATTCCCCAGCAGCACAGTTGCTCCGGCAACTGATGCGTGCCTCTCAGCGCCGCTTGGCGTGTCGGCCACTCCTTTCGTTTGAGGCACAGAAGCCCAATTCGCAGCGCTGAGGCTGGTGGCCGGCGAAATGGAAATACTTAGCTGCTTCATCAAATCCTCCACTGTGTCGTCGACCTTGATTTGATAGACGCGCATGGAGAACCTCTCCTGAAGTTCCTGTCGCAGATCATTGGCCGACATAGAATCGATTCCCAGGTCAGCCAGTACGAACCCGGGTTCGATGCCCTCAACACCAACACCCACGACGTCGACAAGAACCTGCTTTAGCTTCTGAAAGCGGCCCCAATCTGGCGGGCTAGCTAGTTGAGCAGCGTTCCCAACGTCATCGGCCCGAGGAGGTGCAATAGCAGGCCGCGGTCGCGGGGCAGCAGTGACAGAAGCGCTACCGCCGATCTTCGTGCTTAGCTCCTCGACAGTCATGCTCTGGAGCTCATGCGAGGCGATGCTCAGCTTGAACTTGGACGATAATTCCCCGGCAAGATCGACGGCGGCCAGTGAGTCCAGGCCCATGTCGGCTAGGAGCATGTCCTTGGTCATCTCGGACTTGTCCACCCCGGTGCCCTCGGCCAGGAGACTCTGCAGTTCTTCAAGCTGGGCGTCAGACGAAGGCCCGGTAGACGAAACGCTACTGGGAGTAGGGGCGCTCTCGCGACTCTCAGCGTCCGAATCAGAGCCCGAGGAGGAAGTGGAAGAGCTTTCAGCAGGAAGAAGATGAACTACAGCGGCGGGTTTAGTTGGCGTCGGAGCCACCAGCCGCATCGCTTGATCGAGGCTTCTTTCGAGCTTCACGATGGGAACTTTGGAGAAGCGGCAGCCGGTCAAGACGGCAACCAGGTCACTGTTCGGAGTGTTCCAAACGAAAATGTCACCAATAGGCTGTCCGTTTCCGTCAATCTCAAATCGGGCATACACCCGCCAGTTCTCTTGACTGGAGCAACCGGCGCCAAAATCGCATTTGCGCGAGATCACGGCTCGGTCCAAGCCGACCATGACCGCCACTTCACCTTCTCCGATGAAATCACTTGTGTTGATGATGAAGCCCAAGACTTGAATGAATGCATCGATGGTGACCGTGTCGCAAAGGCTCCATGCCGTGCTTTCTTCTCGGGCCGGCTGCCCCTCTGGCATGCGGATGGTCGCAACCGCCTCGCGATCGTGGAGGACCAACGAATAGATGCCTTGGAAGAATGGCGGGTAGTTGACGAGGCGGGAAAAGAGACCGTAAGTGCGCTTGGACATGAGCCTCTCGTTCTCGTCCGTGCCGACTATCCTCTCCATCGATCCGGAGACCAGCCTCTCCCATACGTCAAGATGCAAGCGCTCGGCAAGAGAGACCACACCACTCACATGACGGGTTTCTCGGGCAGGTCGCGACGAGGAGCCGTCGCCTGGTAGGGTGCATATGGCGAAGTTCCAAGCATTTTCGCGTCTGGCCAAGCTGAGTCGTACGACGACCTCGCCGTTCGGCTCCGTCCCCAGTGGGGACTGGAAGTTCACCTCTTCCCAGACCAGATTGGCCCCATCGGGAGCCACGTACGTGGAGTTGCCCTCTGCAGCCAGGTGCTGGAGGGCCATGATAACCGACTCCATGTACATGGACGCGGGGCATAGCGCCCGCGACCGTAGAGAGTGGCCTCGGACAATACGGCTGTAGCGTTGGCTGTGGACATTGATGGTGAACTCGACCTGCCCACTGTGTTTCATGGACAACCTGGGTGTGCTGCTGACCAAGGTCGGTGGCGCAGAAGGGGGCGTGTAGGGGGCCTTGACGAGAGCCATCGATTCTGCTGCCTCTTTGGCAACTGTCTGCCGCATTTCCAGGACCCGGTCGATGTTTGGCACCCAATGCTGCGTGCGCTCGAACTGATACGGGGGCAACCAAATCGGCTTGAAGTCGGGCGTCTTCCGCTCGGGCGAGACAAGCCGCCAGTGGCGAAGAAAATGCCCGTTCCTCCAAAGGGTAGACACCACGCCGGCGAGCGAGTCTAACGCGTTCAATGTCCCTGACGCTTTGAGGCTCAAGAAACTATGCACGTTCGCTTGCCCCGATGCGGCCCTCGCCATGGCCACAGCGGGTGTCGATATTCCTGCCTCCAGCCACAGCATAGATGAGAAGCGCTGCTCGAGTCTCTGTACAGCATCAACAAAGAAGACAGGCTCACGCAGGTGTCTGGAGGGATCGTAGTGCTTGAAAGATTCGATGGGGCGGTTCGAGCACATCTCGAGCGGGAACTTGGGCTCCTTCCATTCCAGCGATTCAGATATAGCTGCCAGGTCAGCTAGCAACGGGTCTGTCAAGCGTGAGTGGAAGCCATGGCTCGTAGAAAGAGGTCGGCTGCGGATCTTTTGAAACCTTGGCTCGCTGGACACAAGACTTTCCAGTTGAGCCATGTCGGCCGATGCACCACACGCCACGATTGTGTCGGCAGCATTGTAGCAAGCGATGTTGAAGACGGCCCCCGACTTCTGCTGGAGCTGTGAGCGCAGCGCCTCAGAATCCGACGCAGAACAGTTGCTCAAGGCCAGCATGGACCCCTTGTCCGGTCCCCAATGGGTGTCGATAAGCCGAGCCCTGGACGCTACCAGCTTGATAGAATGGGCGAGCGAAAGGACGCCGCACACAGCCAGCGCGGTGAGCTCCCCCAGGCTGTGGCCGATGACTGCATTGGGCTTCAGCCCGGCGTCTATCCAGCACTGCGCAGAAGCATATTGCATGGCGAAGATGCCACACTGCAACAACGTGGCGTCTGCGGCGGGTTCACTGTCGAACACGCTAGGGATGATGGATGGGAAACCCTGGGCGGTGAGTTCCCTGTCGCAGAGGTCCAGGTGATGCCGGAAGGCCGGTACTTTATCGTAGAATGCCTTGTCCAGCTTAACCTTAGTATCGAATTGGCCACTGAAAACAAGCACCACCGGCCTGGGAGATTCAGACGTATTCTTGACGATAGAATCGGCTTGAAGGTTCTCGAGCCGGCCCGCGACATCCTGAACATCCACCGCCTCAATCGTCGCCAAGAACTTGTGGCGCTTTCTTCTCTCGTTCAGCGTGTAGGCCAGGTCGCCAAGATTAGTCTTGGAGCCATGCTTCCGAAGATGGGCGCTCAATGCCTGCGCGTTCCGCAGCAGGCTCTTCTCCGAAGCAGCACTGATAAGCAGCGGGAGTCTCGCGTTGACGTCGATCTCAGGGTTCCCGTCTTTGGAGGGCATCTCGCAGCATAACAACGCGCAGTTCGACCCGGCGGCACCATAGCTGTTGACGAGAGCTGCACGGAATGGAACATCCCAGTCACGCAGGCAGCGGTTGATGGCGAGACGGTCCGGTTCCAAAGGTGCGATCTTGGGATTGAGGGTTCCGTGGCTGGCCTGGGACGGAAGTTGGGCGTGCTTGATCATGGTCAGAACTTTGAGCAGGCCGGCCACTCCCGCTGCTGTTTCGCAATGGCCCAGATTTCCCTTGATGGACCCAATATAGAGGGTTCTATCCGAGGATGTTGGCAGCTCATTCTTGCCGAAGACCGATCGGAGACTCTCCACCTCTAGCGGATCGCCCGCCTGGGTGCCCGTTCCGTGAGCCTCGATGTAGCTTACGTTCTCCGGAGGTATCCTGGCCTGCTGTAGTACATTTTTGTACAGCGCTTGCTGCGCCGCCGAATGAGGGATGGTGATGGAGGACGAAAGGCCGCCTTGGTTCGTGCTTATGCCAGGGATGACGCCCATTACCGCATCGCCATCCGCAAGTGCACGGGATAGCTTCTTTAGAACTACAAGGCCAACGCCCTCCGCTCGACAGTAGCCGTCGGCTGAGATGTCGAACGGCTTGCATTGCCCTGTCGGGCTGAGGAACCCGGCCTTGCCCAAATCGAAATAGTTATTCATGCCGGTAATGATGTTCACCCCTCCACAGAGCGCCATGGGACACTCATCGGCCTGGATTGCTTTGCAAGCTCGATTGATAGCGACGAGCGAGGACGAACAGGCGGTGTCGATGACCTCGGCGGGCCCAGACCATCCGAAATAGTAGCTGAGACGGCCACAGAGAAACGCACGAATGGTACCACTTGCCACGTAAGCGGTTGGAGCATGCGCGCTGGTGTTGTCAAGGTATTCAACAAGACTGCCGCCGATGAAGCACCCTACATTGTCACCATCCTCCCTGCGGTGCCTTGCTAGATATCCAGCATCGTCCAGAGCTTCGTAGGCGACCTCGAGTAGGATGCGTTGCTGGGGGTCCATACTCGCCGCTTCACGTGGGTTAACTCCGAAGAAGCTATTGTCAAAGCGCCGGATATCATCGATAAAATTACCGAAGAATCTGGACTCGTTTCCGTCAAAGTTCTTGCTCTGTGACCCCCGGAAGCTGTTGTATATATCAAATCTATCAGTGCCGAGTGGACGGTGCTGATCGGCGCCGGACGCAAGCAGTTCCCACAGCTCATCCAGATTGTTTGCGCCGGGCAATCGGCAAGAGGCGCCGATGACTGCAATGGCAGTCTCCGGGAATTCAAGCGCATCTGCCAAAGGACCCTCGGCTACTCGGGAAATGAGAGGATGGGCGGCGACCTTGGCGAGGCGGAGGCCCTCCTTGACGAAGGGAGCAACGGAGACCGCGTCCGTCAGTCCGAAGGTGACAACTTTTGGCGCGTCATGGCCTGCCGCCTTCATATCTTGTGCAGTTTCCGTCAAGATGGTGTACCATTCGCACCTGTATGCCAGGATGGTGGTGGCAAGCTCCTTAGTGAGGGAGCCTTCGGTCAGCTTGCGTCCTGTTCGGTTGGAACGCACAGGCACATGTAGCTTGGATGCATCGGGAAGGTGCAGGTATGATTCCCCATCGCAGACCGTGCAGAGCGCCTCCGCAAGCTCCTGATTTTCAGGATTGTGAGTCTTGCCTCGTATGTCCATCTTCTGGACCTTCAGCTGCTCTTGCTCCTGGGCATACACGGATAGCTCGTGCAATGTTCCGGCGGGCCCGACGACGCTGATGGACCGCGGCTCTGTGATGGCGGAAACGTACGTCCCCGGGAAGCACTGGGTGATGTCCTCGCCTTGGCCGTCGTATTTTAAGCGCAGGGCAAGCGTCGTGGATCCTCTGCCTTTAGTGTCGTCTGCCGCCTCGCTGTACGCACCGACGCCGACCAAGACGCGCATGGCGGTGGCTGTGTACTGAACTACTTGGGTCTCGTCTGCAGCACAGGCGATGATGATAGCAGTCTAGTACGAGTTTAGTGAAGACAACGCCAGCGGCTGGTGAGACTAAGAATGCGTACCGCCAGACCGCCACAGAACCCCTGGAGACCGCCGCCCGCACCGACTTGGGCAAGGAAGGTCCGGTGCGACAACTTGTGGTGTTCGAGATAGCTCAAGTACTGGCTGACCTGGAGAATGACCAGCAACGGCAGAGCCACCACCCCAGACCTGGCTGCCGCCACAGGCCCGGAAACTCCTTTAGCTGCCCAGTTGTGCAGCATGTCCAGGTACTCTGGCCCGGGGCTTAGCGAGGCCACGTCAGTGCTTGCTGTGGCAAACAGAGACCAGATCCGGCTGTTCTTGAGGTCTGCGATCTCGCGCAAAAGTAACTGGCCATATTGGTTTCGGTTTAGGAAAGAGCGAACGCCGTTCAAGTATTCTTCGTCTGGAGCCCAGGCCTGCGGGCAAAAGAAAGCCGCCGAAACAGGGCCTGAATCGCTGATTTGTGAGGCGGACATGGCTGAAGCTCCTATAAATTTGCTTGGAGACTGAGCAGTGTGTCTGTTGAAGATAGAGGCGCGACAGCTTATATAATATCACTACCTAAACTCAAAGGCTTTGTCGTATCAAGCCGGGCATGCAAGGCGCATCCACGAAACGGTACTCATAATAAACAAGAGTGCTCACTACAATGGCGAGCCTGGGGGCTGCGAAGGTATTGATAAATGATAGCTGCAAAAGTAGTCTTCGCTTCCCTGAACGGCTTCTTCGCCTTGAACAGCTGTGCCTCGTCCCCAAGGTCCGATGTACTGGAGATAACATCATTTCAAGCCAGGCCGGGGGCGGGGCCGAGGCGGAGTCAGCCGCTGAATTCAGCTAGTCAAGGCAACGTATTATTCGAAGCGCATAGGGCACACACGCCGGCTCTCGTCCGATGCGAGCCGGGTTCGTGTGGGCAACACCTAATTGCCGTGCGGAAAGGCGCGCAGTCCCCCATGTCCGGCGGGTTGTAGGTATCTAATATCCACTCGCCGATGGCCCACACCAATCGGGTTTGGGTAAAACTTACCGGGTGCCATTGGGGGATAATAGCAGCTATGCAGGTGGGTTTTCGTCGAGTCTTGGAGATAGATAGGAGCCACTCCATTTAGGTATACACCGATTTCAAACAGTACATGCGACGGATCCCTTGCCCAGATGTATGTACTACCTTCCATCCGGCTGCCTAGGTACCCGTACCCAAGGCAGTTTCACTCTCGTGATAAGTGTTCTTCTTGAAGTCTGTATTACTGGCCATTCTTTTTCCCAAATGCTCATCGTACATCTGCGAACAAGCTGCGGGTACACCGGTTGCTACAGCGGCATAACCCTCCGATGTAACAAGGGGGTCATAGCACACCTTCGATCCTCAGGGTTTTCCTTATCGGACCCGAAAGAGAGGATGACTTGCTTGCGAAATCGACATGGTCGTTCATCTTGGAGCGACATTTTGTCAGCAGAAAATTACTGCGAGAGTGTCAAGATATCGAGCCTGCTCGACCCTTCTTAAGGCGTGTGATGCCCCTCCAATGCTTGGACCGGAGCACACACGGAGCTAAGACGATACCTCCTGCACTTGCCCGCATCCTAGCAGCCTGCCTCTCTACTACAGCCCGAACCGGCTTTCATTAGACCAAACAAAGATGACACCACACGCGGAGGCTGAGACGGCCTCGTCGAACTGGGGACTATGGAGCAACGGCAGCTACGAAAGCCCATCCTCGTCTAGAGAGCTCTTCACGGTCAACTCCCCCAACGTTGTGTACAGGGATGATGAGGTGCTTTCCAAGTACACGTACCGAACCACAACCGTTACCAAGGACGCCAGTACTGGGCAATATATTGCCACCCCCACAGAAACCAGGTACGACTTCCGAGTCGACCGCAGAATCCCCAAGGTCGGGGTCATGCTCGTAGGCTGGGGTGGCAACAACGGCACGACCGTTACGGCCGGACTGCTCGCTAATCGTCGCGGGCTCGTGTGGGACACGCGTGAGGGCCCGAGGGCTGCGAACTACTATGGATCGTTGGTCATGGGCTCTACCATGAAGCTCGGCATCGACGCAGAGCACCGGGACGTGAATATTCCCTTACACAACGTACTGCCAATGGTACACCCCAACGATCTCATGGTGGGCGGATGGGATATCAGTAACATGAACCTCGCGGAGGCCATGGACCGGGCGGCAGTGCTCCAGCCAACGCTGAAAATGCAACTCAAGAAAGAGATGGCCCAGATGGTGCCCCTCCCTAGCATCTACTATCCCGACTTTATCGCCTCCAACCAGAGCGGTCGAGCAAACCATGTGCTTCCTGGCGACCGCGCCTGCATGGCCCATGTAGACCAGATCCGCAAAGACATTCGGTAAGCAGATGCCAAACCGCATTGAGTAGAGAGACCACTCCTAATCCCTAGAAGCGATTTCAAAAGCGCAAACAACCTCGACAAGGTTGTAGTCCTGTGGACTGCTAACACGGAACGTTATGCCGATATAGTCGCTGGTATAAACGATACAGCAGACAACTTACTCGAGGCTATCACTCAGGGCCATAAGGAGATCGCGCCTTCAACCATCTTTGCGGTAGCTTCGATCCTTGAGAAGACCCCGTTTATTAACGGCTCGCCGCAGAATACATTTGTGCCTGGCGCTATCGATCTTGCCCAGAAGCATGGTGTATTTATCGGTGGCGATGATTTCAAATCTGGACAGACTAAGATGAAATCTGCCTTGGTAGAATTCTTAATCAACGCGGGTATCAAGCTTGTTTCTATTGCGAGCTATAACCATCTAGGGAATAACGACGGCAGAAATCTGAGCGAACAGAAGCAGTTCCGATCTAAAGAGATCTCGAAATCTAACGTAGTGGACGATATGGTCGAGGCAAATACGATCCTCTATAAGGAGGGAGAGCATCCGGACCATACCGTTGTTATCAAGTACATGCCTGCTGTGGGCGATGACAAGCGGGCCCTCGATGAGTACTACGCCGAGATCTTCCTGGGTGGTCATCAGACGATTTCGTGAGTCGCTTCTTGGTCTAGGTATGACCTCATGTTGCCTCATGTTGACTATCTGCTGCAGAATCTTCAACGTCTGCGAGGACTCGCTTCTAGCGTCTCCCCTCATTATTGATCTCGTCTTGATCACCGAGATGATGACCAGAATTCAGTGGAGATCCAGCTCCTCCAATGACCTCGAATCCACTATTCCATACGAGAGCTTCCACAGCGTCCTGAGCATCCTCAGCTACATGCTAAAAGCTCCCTTAACTCCGCCTGGAACTCCGGTGGTCAATGCATTGGGGAAACAGCGCGCCGCCCTAATCAACATCTTCCGGGCCTGCGTGGGTCTAGAGCCGGAGTCCGATTTGGCTCTTGAGCATAGGCTGTTCTAAAGAAAAGCTGGACCAGACAAATCGGACGGCTGGGGAGCTCGCAGCCTCGGTGGGCCGCCATGGCCATGATGCGGCCAAGCTCAAACAAGTGCGGAACGAGCGTGAGGCGTCGGTCAATTGGCTCGAATGCTATACGGAATTCGTTGTCGTCGGCCGCAAGGGACTGAAGAGACTCGTTGAAACGATGCCCGTGCTAAAGCTTTTGCTCAATGACATAGCAGCGAAGACGAGCAAGGAGTAGCCGTGCTACACGAGCGGACTAGGGTGCCCGAGAAAGCCTGTTCATTTCTAAAGCATGTCGTCTTGTAGCCTCTCCAAAGTCTCTGTACCCATCTCTTTCATAGCTCTGGATGCCATAGAGCTTCCACAGCGACTTTAGCTTGCGGCAATATTGAATCGCTGCTGATCGAAAAGGCATTGTGAGGCGAAACGCTGCCCAGCAGCTGCTACGTGATTGACAATGTCGAAGATATCATAATCGCGCAATGTCTCTCCTGGACTACGGCTGTCAGTTCTAATTGCGATAACCTATGGCTGGGCTGCCATGTATGCATTGGTAGCTGATGCTTTAGGGTTTGGAAAAGAACGCTGTGGGGAGGCTCTGAGCTGTTGGACTGAGATGTGAAGACTTGCTGTATGCAAAGAGGCCTAGCTTACTTACGAGAAAGCAAGTTACAAAGTCATGGATGAAAGCATTATAACACTGTACTATACGTTATATTAAATGTTAGGTTGACGTAATAAAAGATAATAAATAGAGCGAAGAAAGGGAGGAAAGTGAGGGCAAGAAACAGTGAGGGCAAGAAATAGACAGGACTTTATCTCCATCTATAGATCTAGGTAAGTCATGTCCGCTTTTCCGGCAATCCATCACCCAGATCACCTTCTAGCACCCTGTCACCTTCGCCTCACCCTAAATGGCTCCCCTTATCTCCGTGCAGTGAGCGTGGGTGAGTCATGTAGGGTGAGCTTCTATTGTAAATACTATGCAGTTAGCCGCCACTGTCTACGCGCTCTTCCCAAAAACCCAGGGCCGCACCCTCGAGGAGCTGAGCTTCATAAGTCTGCCTAAACATTTTTGAAACTATAATGTTCGTGCCGGCTAGGAATACTCGCTCACAGCACATATGGAGCACCTCCTTCCACAGGATTCGAAAAAGTAGGAGCCAATTCCCACAAGGATAAGATCCTGAGCAACATTCTCACATTTCAGAGCGCTGTACTGTTGACCAAGTAGAATCTTCGCCTGTTTGGAAAGTGCCTTTGTCTCTCCTTCCTTGACAACCTAAGTCTTTCGAGTACTTCTAGTCTAGCAAGTAACTTAAAATGTGGACGTTAATGTCCAAAGTCGACTGCTTCTGGCCCTAGAATATTGATATCCCCTCAAGCAGGTGGTTCTAATTTTTCCGTTCAGGCTCCGTTGCAAGCACCAAAGTCTGACCGGCAGTCCGCCCCGCAAAAGTCATCAGAGCTTCCGCAATAGTAAAACCTCGAGCAGCAGCGGCCGAATCCGGACCCCGCGCATGTGGTGCCGTTGCCGCACATTCCGTTGGTGCTGACAGGCATCTGAGGCACTGGCGGGACAGTGGTACCGTTCTGACATGTGCCGAACTCGGGTCTGCAGCCGGAACCGCAGAACTCGGCAGACGATCCACACCAGTAGAAGTTAGAGCAGCAGTTGCCATAAGTCGAGCCCGCGCAGCTGGTCGTGTTTCCGCACAATCCATTGGTCGAGCTTACCATGCCCGCTGGGAGAGTCGGGCGCGGACCAGCTCCTGTAGTTGTCGTCGTTGTCGACGTGGATGATGTCACGGATGTCGTGGTGGAGACGCTGGATGTCGATGAACTGCTTGTCGATGTACTGGTTGTAGAAGAGCTAGTTGTCGAGGAGCTGGCGGTCGAAGAGCTGATTGGACTGGTTGTAGTCGAAGAGGACGTCGTCATTGTGGATGAAGGAGAGGTTGTGCTACTTGACGTCGTCGAGCTTGTCGTCGAGGTAGATGTTGAAGAGGATGTCGTAGAAATCGTGCTCGTGCTGCTCGAGCTCGTGGTGCTAATTATGCTCGTAGAAGTTGTGCTCGTACTGCTAATGCTACTTGTACTGCTGCTGCTCGTGCGGCTTGTGCTAGTACTTGGCCGCGGTTGGCCTTCACACCAACCAAACTCGGACCGGCATTTGTTTTGCGGAGCGCAGTACGCATCACCGTTCCCGCAGTAGTAAAAGAACGAACAGCAATCTCCAGAACCAGAACCGGTGCATGTCGTGCCGTTTCCGCACATTCCATTTTGACTGATAGTCAAGCCTGAAGTCGGCGATGTTGTAGCTCCCGTTGTTGTGGCTGTGGATGTTGACGTTGACGACTGGGTCGGCGATGTGGGGACGGGACTCGTCGACGGGTTCGGCTCCGGCTCGCCGTTGCAGTAGCCGAAGCCGGATCTGCACCCGGTACCGCAGTAGGCATCTCCATCGCCGCAGTAGTAGAAGAAGGAGCAACATCGTCCTACCCCGCTGGCTCCCAAGCAGGTGGTGCCATTACCACACATGCCATTGGTTGTAGGGACCATGGTAGAAGACGGCGGCGGCACCGACCCGCTTGTTGTGCTTGTGGGCGAGGGCGGTGCCGATGTGGAGCTTGGTGTAGTTGGGACTGCTGTCGTTGAGGGCAGAGGCTGGTCCTGACACCAGCCAAATTTTGGCCGGCACCCGAAAATATTGCAATACTCAGGTCCATCACCACAATACCCATACATGGAGCAACAGCTCTGACCAGGACATGACTGGTCGTTCCCTTCCGGTCCGCAGCGGCCAGCCTCTTGTCTCGGAGAGAGGAGGCTCAGCCCATAATCTACCCAAGAGATATTGGGAGTAAGTGCGTCACGCTGTTGCTGTCGGATAATTGCAGCGACCAGACTGTCATCGGCTAAGCTGCTGGCAGCCACCTTGCACGAGAGCCCTGAGAGAAAGGTCGCCGATACCAGGCCGGCGAGAAGCTGGAGCTTCATGATCAAAGCGTTCCCGGAACAGATGGGGTAGCCTTGTAGACGTCTGTGCACAGGAGCCGCTGAGCCAGGGAAGGGTGTCGTCAATCACACTGCATGCTGCGGGATGGTCGATCGTCAGGGGAAAGATACGGGCATATTAATAGTTGGGGATCCCGCATTTGTCCCAGATAACGCTGCTCCATTCGGAAGAATCGAGGCTAATCTATGGCGTACTATTATCATCGAGATAGCCGTATATTAAACGCATCTGAGGGGTGCGCAAATATCCGGACGCAGGCTGCTTGGCACCCTTCTCTCGACTCGGCTTTCATGATCTACCTGTACCTGCATGCAACCTGGAGTCGTAATCTGCTGCGTTCTCGATCATGCTATAGATTTTTGATTGAGAAAATGAACCGAGAATTGGGTGTTTGAGCCGAGATCCGTGTGAAGTATTACTGCATGTCGAAGATAGGACTTTCGCTTCACTGTACAGCGTTTCAAGACATGGAGGTTGTTTTCTTCATGGGGAAAGTGTACTACAAGGGCACTTACTTCTATCACTGTCAAAGGTCCAAAGTGAGGCAGTGGCACCGGAAAAGACAGGAAGTTCGATAGGAATTTGAAACATAGCGATGACTCCGTATTCGGTCCGAGTGAGATGTTCCAATAGTGTCTTCATGGATCGAAATAGAGAAGGATATTTCTGGAGGTTTGTGGGATCGCCACGCACTGACATAGCTCATCTGATAAATCTTTCCTGCGATATGCCACTAGAGACCTGGGTCATAATAGTCTCTCCCGGCTTTTCCATACATGCTTTCAGAGCGGAAAGATATTTCGACTGGGAGGCAGAGAATGTGCCGAAATCGGAGATATTGCAGTCCGACACCCACGGTATGGAGTACCCGTACTTGAGGCTATTCACGCTATTGTATATAGAAGGGGTGGCTCCCACCTACTCAGACAGGCAGTAGTACTAAGGAATCAAGCGGTATTACAGTACATTTCCACAGAACGTACGAAATTCTCTTGTGTTTCTAATGATATTCTGTGACGGAACTCAAGCGATCGCTTAGTCAGCATAAGTGACTTCCGGTTTGACGATAAGCCCCCAGAATACGCCGAGAACATACTGACAAGCTAGTGACTGATAAGTCTATTTAGACTCGCCGCGGGATATCTACCTAGGTAGTTATTCGGTGCTCGCCAAAACGCCGAATGTATTCAAGTACTTGTATATAGACCTGTCAACCTAGAGATTTTCTGCTTTTAGAAGACACCATGTTTATGTTTCGCACTGGCCTCTGGCCCAGACATTTAAACGAACATTCAGGGACTGACCAAATCGTCATCACTATGGCTCCCCGATTCGAAAACCTCTTCATCGATTCCCCGGCCTCAGCACCAGGAGTCCACATCATCACGCTAGACAAGCCGCCCGAGAATCGGCTGACTGTGGCATTTGCTCAGACAATCATCAATGCTTTACGCTATATCGAAAGAGACTTGATGATGCCCGACTCTCCAGGAGCTGTCATCATTTCGTCCTTTTCCGACAAGTTCTGGTGCACCGGTCTCGAACTGGATGAGTCCGATTCCAACATTTACGCCAGTTCAGATGGCTTTTATCCGCTCCTCGCCACTCTGCTCGACTACCCATACCCCACCATTGCTCTGATCACAGGACACACATTCGGCGGTGCATGCCCATTTATGCTTTCTTGTGATTATCGGATCATGAACAGCAAGCGTGGCTTCATCAGCATGCCACCGGTTAATCTCGGTCTACACTTTGACGGCATTGGTGCCCTTCCTCGACTGAAGCTCCAACCTCAGATTGCGCGGAAGATGCTGCTCGAGGCGCACAAGTGGACTGGGGAAGCTGCCCTGAAGGACGGGGTCGTCGACGAGCTCAGTCCACCAGAGAAGATGAGACAGAGAGCCGTCGAGTTTGCGAGCAATGTTGCCCCTCGGGCTACCATGGGAGTTTATGGCCTTTTGCGAGCAGAACTATGGGGCGAGGCTCTCGACAAGTTCAAAGCCATTAGTTATGTGCATAGAAAGCGGATAGGTACGACTACCAAAGCAAAGGTTTAAGCCCCCTTTTATATACACGCCCAAGTATCAGGAATTGACGTATTCACGTCTTGTCCTGTCAGTTTTACGTTTCGACGGCTTCAGCTTTACATTCCCGGCTTACTTGTGACCATGAGAACCCGGAACCAATGCCTCTAACATCCTCCTTGCGCTCTTCTCCTTTCGCTCATAAGTATCTCCTCAGGCGCAACTATCAAGGCCTTATTAAGTTGGAACTCGGAAGCAGAGACACAGAGCGTAGTAAAGAGCGCGAATAACTTGAACAATTTTGATTTAGTGTGTATACGGTGGCATAGTTGCTGCTCTTCATCGTTACCACCGGTCTTGTCGCCTAAGATGGTAGTCATGTGCCGTAGTAGATCTGTGCTTGAAGATTTCGCCTTTGATGTGCTAGGCCCTTGCCTGTTGATTCACCAAGACGAGAAGTTGAGTCCGAGCAGGATGAATATTGCGACCCCAAGTCTTATCTGTCGTACACTTGGTCGCGCAAGGCTCCTCCTGGCTGGTCCTCACGCTGAAACACCCAATACACCTCTTACTGACTTGTTTTGGGGCGTTTTGTGCTTATCCAGAAGTGGTCGTGAGAACTATGTAGGAAATTTGCCCCCGCTGTCTAATGTGAACTTCTCTGTGATGATGATGATGACAGGGATGATCACAAAGGGGAAATAACGTAGTTAACATCACGCACAAACATACAAACAAAGAAACAAAATTAGCCATCGATTTACCATTTCTGCAAGTATTAGTTTACATTATATCTGAATGAAGCGTCGCAAATTGTTGATATAGCCCCAAAAGATCCGATGCAAGTACCACATAAATTAATTTCCCCGTAGGAATATCCAGAGCGCCAGTGGAGAAAAATCATCATCAGCATTTCCATCCATAATTGTATGCAGAGACTTGTACTCTTCTTCGCCTGATTGACTCAGCCCATACAAATGTAAATCATCCACCCTACATTCATCGGTCGTAAGGATGTACTCATACCCCGAGGGAGTTATTTCAGATTCATGCGACGGCGAAGACAATGTCTGGAGAGATCTGTTGATGGAAGCGTTGTAAATATCTTCGGTCACCACTTCCGTATCAAGGACAGACGATTTCGGTGCATCTCTAGGTGCAGATGCAGTCATGAAATCGAACTGAGACGGTTGATTGAGGAGATCGTGTATGAATACTCGTTCTTGATCCGTCAGTCGTAGTTCATCGATCACGTAGTTAAAGAGGTCTATAGATGGTAGTGGTGTCGGACAGGTACTACCCGGATTCCGTGAAGGGAATATATCCGTCGTCAAGAATCCTGTCGATGATATGCTATCTTCGGTATTGGCGCCATCTGTGCTGTCGCCCTTTGTTCTCCCGTGGGTGCTCTCGGGCCACTTGTTACCAAGAGCTTCTACCTGTTTCATGGGAAACAGACCATCAAGGACTGACGCTAGATTGTGAAATCCTCTCGGAGACTTCGAGGACGACAAGTGGTGGGACTATGGTGACCAAACCCAAAGACATCAAATATCGGGTATGAACCACAGGAATGCAACAAAGAGGGAGGATGCAGAGAGGTGAAGGTGTAAGAAAGAGGTAAATATCTTTCAGTAAGTACGGATTCAAAACAGAGAGGTGACCTGTGGTTTTTTTCCGGAGTCGTTCTTCTTGTTATAGATCCATAAGAAATGACTAGCGGGTTATGCTTGCTTATAGATTCTTGATACGTCAGGTTTTGGCTTAGTTAAGGAATACAGTTCTGCGTCAACCATCAGTTGGCAAAAGCTGAGGCGCAGTCATCGCATCTGGGGACCTTTAGATTTGCTCTTCTGAAGTTGTGGGCTGACCACTGACAATTGAGTCGTTTGAAAATCCATGATAGTGGCCGTTGATTCTTCTTGAACCGGTTAGGTCTATTTGAAGCCGCTTCCCCATCGGGAGACGAGTGGGCCGAGATTCTGGACATTGTTCTGAATAGGAAATCCACCTCGGGCCGAATAGCTGGGATACTTGTGTTCTACAGTTTCGGACAACTTGCTCGTAACCTGGCGGTAGATTAACAACCGCAACAGTTTTGTATCCCAAAGATTAACTTTCGCTTATCTCATCAAGTCGATGCCCGCATCACCGGCACGCCTTGTTTTCATAATGTGGCTCATGGAGAGCGCCTTGAAATGCGCGGGAGATTTATTTGCTATTAAGTCTCAATGATTGGGATAGCCACCGTTAACTGGAATGACCTGTCCATTGATGTATGAAGAGTTGTCACTCAGAAGAAAAATGACACTGTCAGCTTGCTCCTCAGCCGTGGCAGATCGCCCCATTGGCTTCTGCCTGTTGGGGATATCACTGCCCCCTAGCTTAGTACCAGCTCCCTGCCGAGCCGAATCAATCCATTGTGCCCTAGCCATCGGCGTGTCTGTTCCACCGGGTGCTACAAGATTGGTTCGAACACCAACATGAATCCAATCCAGAGCCCACGAACGGGTCAGGCCCAACAGCGCGTGCTTACTGGCAATATAGCCTGTCAGCATCGGGAATGGTGTCAGCGATGCACTAGAACCGATGTTGACAATGCTTGCCCGACCCTCAGGGGGTGGTCCCGCTGTAGGTGGACCATGATTCGGCGTTTCTTCGTGAATCATCTTCAAGAGAGCAGTCGTCATGTTCCAGGCCCCGACCACGTTTACGGTCAGGATCTTCTGGAAGACATCATCGGGTTCAAAATAGCCGTTCCCTGTTGGGCAGATACCGGCTGAGTTGACGAGGCCATCCACCTGCTTAGATAGGGATGTTATCTGGTCGTAAAGCTCGGTGACTTGCTGACGTGAACTGATGTCAATGCCGCCATGGAAGTGGACATGTTCATTTGTCAGTCCTTTGACCTCCTCAGGAGGTGTGGCGACCCGGTCGACAATATGAACCACAGCTTGGTTGGCGATAAGCTTGCGTACAGTCGCAAGCCCAATTCCCGAGGCTCCCCCCGTGACGATGAAGACCTTGCGAGCTAGGGAAGGATAAGACATTGTAAGCTATGGTGTCTGGGCTGACCTCTTTCGTGCTGTGTCAAAAAGGCGTTGTCTATTATGGTCACCGGCCCAAGGAACACTAGAAACTTTTAAATCTACGTGGCTTACCTAGCTATCACAGTTGCAACTAGCATCAAACAGAGTTCCTTTTGCCCTCGGAGCAGAAGTGGTTCCCCGCATTCCTGTGTGGAAATTCGCCGAGGACCTTGAAAACAGGATTTGCACTAAATCCCAAAGCGGGTGACGTTTCCCAGGATCTCGTCCTTTTCACTTGCCGCGCTCTAGCGCACAAGCCTTGCACAAAATTTATGCAGCCTATCATGATGGTGCCAGGGAGCCGGGCAAGCCGGGGTTCCCCAGACATTGTGGAGGCCCACGTGGAGGCCCACGAAAGGCGGGGAACCCCGCGGAGAGCCCGGAATCAGCCCCTCTTCACACAAAGCGAAGCTCCGTCCCCCCGGAAATTCTTCCATCTTACTTTCCGCAGACAGGGGGTGATCTAAGCGAGACTTTCTCGTCTCTTATTCTCTGAACATCTCGCGGTTCAATGTCCAATTGATTCAAGGTGTATTGGTGCTCAGGTAGACTGTCATGCAGTCCAACAATTTCGTCCCCTGTACGATAAGTGTACTTAACACTCGATGCGTACGAGCCGCGTGTGAAAGATGCCATGATCGAAAAGGTAGCTATGAAGAGCGTTCCCTTGCATATGGAACAGGACCGCTAACTCGCCGCCAAACAAAGTGCGCTGTGACATTGGAGGTGGAAAATCCGTTTGCTCGAACTGTGAATTCTACGGCCAAGAGTGCATGTAAGTACTACATGTATGGTAGCTGTCAGGGCTTCATCGAGATGACGACTAATCTGATCAGACTTCGTGAACGACGACGATACAGAACAGCTCAGCGGCGGCGCAAGCGATCCGATACAGCACGGCAAGGCGAGAACAACCCACTGCCAACCCCTCCGCCACCTCCACCACCTCCACCGGAAAGGTGTTCACCTGAGCAGCAGGAACATACAACGGTAGGCCCACGCTCTCCAACTTCGCAGCCTTCGCCAAAGCCCTGTGCGCATGGGAGTCCAGACTATGAGCACACCACAGAAGTAGCTCATAAGCCGGTCAAAGACGGGCTTCAGAATGTTGGCGTCCTCTGTCGTGCAGCCTACTGTGAGCTCCCCACTATGGCAACCAACCAACATACGGCATTAAGTCCGAGGAACAAGGATTTCATCGTGTCGGAAACAATGTCGAAAGTGCTAGAACTTTTCCATGCCATGGACATGCCACCTTTGCCGGTGTGTCAGAGCCTGGTCGAGGCTTACTTCGAGTTTTGTTGGACCTGGATGCCAGTCGTCGATCTAAGTCTACGCGATACCGCGGCAACATCCTTGTGGACCGATCCCGCCCTCAGCAAGCCCGAATCACCACTGCTCATGAATGCCCTGCTTCTTGCTGGATCAAGGATGCGCCGAGGAACCAAGTATGCGTCGAGTCAGGAATATTATACACGCGCGAAGATTTTGGTGGACATGGAAATCGAAAGAAACCCGCAACACCTGCTGGGAGCCCTCTGCATGATGCAATGGTGGAACGCCTACAATCCTCAAGACGTCTCCACAACATCGTCTCGTTTCTGGATCACGTACGGTATGCATTCTACTCCACTAAGAGAGGAATCTAAGGGGCCATATTGACTTTCCTAGCAATTGGATTTGCTCAGCAGATGGGACTTCACATGGGCAGGACGCTGCCAAGCCAAAACAAAAGCCTGTGGAAACGGCTATGGTGGACTCTCTACGTGAGTTTGCATCTCTATCCGGACGCTGAAGTTGATCTTGTCTTGTATGAATGTGACTGACTGGCTTTCTCACAGGCAAGAGATTGTTTGATAGCAGCAGCGCATGGACGGCCTCGAATCATCAACCAGGAAGATTGCTCAATCGACGCTATCACTGTGCATGACTTCCCACCCGGACACGAGTTTCGAGGTTTGATATTCGTCCACTTTGTAAAGATATCTGAAATCCTCTGCGATCTATGCCGCGCCCTCACTCGTACTCCTATACTATCGAGTTCATCCAAGGATACCATTGCCGCACGGCTGTTGGAATGGACTGAAAGACTGCCGGACGAGCTGAGGCTCTACAATTCTGATGGCTCGAGTCGACCACATCAGTTCGAGGAGGCCCAGCTGCACGTTTACTTCCTCACAGCTCTTTGCATTTTGTATCGACCCCGGTCAATATCCACCCTCGGGCCAGAGAACACAGCCGCGGTGCTGGCATCGTCACTCAGCCACCGTCTCTTGGAAGGCTTCCAATTGCGAGATCTCACCCGCTACCTCGCGCCCATCTTCACCTGGTGCACATTCGTCGCTGCAATCCCCCAGCTTTCGTGCTCGGTGGTGCCGTCACTGTGGAAAGACTCTTGCGAGGCGGTCGGTGACCTGCACGGTATACTGGTCTCCCTCTCGTCGAACTGGCCTTCGGCCACCTTCAACAGTGAAGAACTCGAACGTCTCCAGAAGATTGCGGACGATGCAGCCGCAAACCATCGCCGATCGCAAAACTCGCAGCGTCAGGTCCAGGTCCTGCAATCTGATTCCGGCTCCGAGCACGGCCTGGAGTCACTGTTTGTCGGTTATGGTCAGCACACTCTGCAGCGCTACCAACAGATACATTCTATCCTGGCCATTTCTATGGACCCGAGTCAGGTGGTGGCCACCAATGGAGGTCCCCCTGCTTCCCATGTGCAGCTTCCGGCGGACACGACTCTTCGAAATTCAGGAATGGGGAGAAATATTAACTGTCAACCCTCTTCTGACCGGCTCGCTTCACTCACCTCCCAGATGGTGTCCGCGACGAGCGATCAGACGTACCCCAGTTCAGCCACCTTGCCAAGTCTATCCGAAGCCCCTATTTCCTTTGAAGAAATGGACTCCAATTGGTGTGACAATTGGTGTGACCTGGACTGGACGGATATACTGGCTGGCACAGGAGCGCATGATTTAGCTGTGGTGTAAGCCGTCAGCTCTAAGATGCTCTATACGGTAACTACGTCTGCTTTCCTGAGATTGTATCCAATAATCCTCGAGAAAGTGTATTGCCTTGCGCTTCTTGAAGTACCTTGACATAGTAGCGCCAAGCTCTCTGTATCTGTTTCCAGGTTGTCGTACTGTGTGAGCTTGTTCCTCCTTACTTCACTCTAGTACTTTGTCTTATTGTATACTCTAAAACTCGTTCTAAACTACCCACTTTGACTCAAAGCCTGCTCCCAGCCGACGCTGTCAACCTCTTTCTAAAAACCTGCACGTCCGGATGTCCCTCCGGAGGGAACATCTGGTCTCGTAGAACCTTCTTGGCGATCTTACCGGTTGATGTTTTGGGTAGGAATGGGACGATTCGCAAGAGTGTCGGGAGTTTGTAGGGGGCCAGGGACGATCGAAGATCGTCTCGAAGCCTCTTTATGTCAAGAGTTTTGGTCTGTGAACCGTTTAAAATCGCTACTGGTCAGCTTTCTGCGTGCAGCGGCACATCAACGGTAGATTCCACCGGAGGACACTATTTTCGTAGTCTCCAAGAAACTGGACTTCAAGAGATTGAAACGCACCTGATCTTGAAGCACAACTGCAGCAGCAACCCTCTGGCCGTATTCCAGGTCGTCAATTCCTACCACCATGGCCTCAAACACGTAAGGAAGACCGTACATCTCCCGTTCGATATCTGGGGCCGCAATCTTGTAGCCGCCTGATTTGATGACTGTGCCCTTCGGTCAGCGCGAAGATCCACTATCGAGACCGAGGGCACGTGGGCACGCTTAGCCTCAACCTACTATCAATCGAGGCACGCCCGAGAACGAAATAATAGTCACCCTTTCTGGCCCCAATATCGCCGGATTGGAAGTATCCGTCGGCGTCGCGAGCATTTCTGGTCGCTTCGTCGTTATCAAAATACCTAAACCCCCGGGAACCATGATGGTCAGTCTAGCAAAGCACTTATGGAAAATGAACTGCTCGAAGTTCTCTTTCCGAATTGGGGACGATCGACATACCTGTCCAGCAGTAGGTGGGACCGTACTAGGATCTCTCCCTCGTCTCCGCCTGTGAGCTTGACGTCGACTCCAGCGACAAGCTTGCCCACCGCGCCATAAGGGAGATCAACGTCATTGGGGGTGGCGGCGAACACGGCGCCGAATTCGGTAGTACCATACCTCGTGAGGATCGGTCGCCCTCGGCGGAGTGAGGTCCACTTTGTCTGAATCACGGCGGGAAGTCCCGCACTGCCGCTGGCCATGAATCGGATGGCATTGACAGCTTCGACGTACTCGGCGAGCTGGATGGGCGGAAGCGAGGCGATGTGCTCGTCGTAGAACTGCATCAGCCTCACGAACTGCGTCGGGACCCCGGAGAAGGCTGTAATCCCGCCTTGCCTCCATCGCTCCCAAACCTGACCCGCGTCGAAGCGTTGGCAGCCGAAGAATTCAATGGACGCCCCTACGAAGAGGAACGGAAGCAGGTTTGCGCCAATGCCTGTGACGTGGTGCACGGGTAGGCAGTGCAGGATGCAGTCGTCCTTCCTCAGCTCGTAAAGGTCCTCCAGCTCCAGAGGTACTTCGTTGAGATACGAGCGGCGTATCACGACAGCCTTCGGTGGTCCCGTCGTACCAGAGGTGTATATGACAAGGCCAGCTCTGCTCGTGTTCAGCACGTGGTCGGAGCTGATAATCAAGCTCTCACGATGCAGTGGCGTCTGAAGACAAAGTGACCCCAGGTTATGGCTTTGAAACCCGGGATGATGCCGCCCATCAACCTGCCTGATCCTCATATACCGCGAAAGCTCTTCTCCCTTTTCCCGACAGGATGCTGCATAGAGAACCGCAACCGACTTGACCTTTTCTACGTAGTACGCTGCTTCGGAAACTGGAAGGGCCGTGTCTATGTACCGCAGAAAGACCGCGTAGTCGGGTTAGCTGAAATTACTCTCATTCTCTTTTTTTAGGGACGAATGAGAACTGTGCGTTAGCGCAAAACCACAAGAGATGCGGCAGCGTAACACACACAATGGATCAATGGGTGAAAGCCTCACATATAGGAACCACAACTGCCCCAGCGGCTACGATCGCCAGAAATCCCACCACGTACTCATAGCCCGCGGGAGCGAGCAGATTGATATACACTTCCTCTTGCAACACGAGCGCCTCGCGTACCTCAGGCCCCAGCTTCGATATTAGGTGGTTACGAACGTGAAGAACGTCGCTGATGAGCTGCATGTGCGTTGCGCTGATCCCACATGGTCTGTCCGTGATCGCAATCTTGGTTTCCTTGCATGCCAGGCGCAGAAGCCGACTGAGAAGTGAGAACTGGGGCAAAATGGTTGGACCGACATGCTTTGGGCGTGAAGCACTGGCAATACCCAGACGATGTTGATCCGACATTGCAGGGAAATGATCACAAAACCTCACAGCATCATCTCAGGCCTTGGCAGTAGGCAAGTCTAAAGATGGATGATTATATGCATCTTTCACGGCCGCGGTACTTTGAGGCACAGGCAAGCTACAAAATGGGTTCAGCAACTTGCATTAAGACTAAAGGGGAAATTGCCCGGCAACAAGTTGCAAGTACCGCACAAAGCTGTCAACCGGCCAGATGTTAGGAGATCGTTGGAACAGTTGTAGATCGAACCCGTATCCTAAGCGGAGCCGGTGAATTGTCTCGGCGTTCCTCGGCGATACCTAGTTGTGGGTTCGGCAGGAATCACCGTGTTTCCAAGGGTCTTCGATATTGTAACCACATAGGTCTACACCCAATTGCTCAACTGTGATGGTAGGGACCTTTGCACTGCGTTTCTCGCATCATAAATCGGCTCGAAACAACAATTACACTTTGACTGAACGAAAATACAAAGAATCTGATCAGTCTACGGAAGACGGCCTGCCTCAAATTATGAAAATGTGACTCCTGGCCCCTTTGCACGTTCACGTCTCACAACTTCGGACTGGGAGCCCCCGTGTCTCTACCGCTGGTCTTGACGGCCAACATAGCAGAGATTCGCTCGTCCGCAGCCTCTTCTCCTTCGCCCAAGAGGATCTCGCGGCTCTCCCACTTCGCGTTGAAGTTCTGTCCATTGAGTGGATTTTCATAATGGGCAGCTTGGAAAAGCTCTTCATAGACATTTCCTGCGTACTTGCCCAAACTCCCTGCGATGAGATAATCTGGAATTTCCCACGCATCCACGAGCTTAGCAGCGTGCGGTCGCACCTCTTGCATTAATAGCCGAATATCTTCACGCAACCTGTCGAGTTGAGAGGGCACAAGTATGCCGAACTCGAGGAACTCTGACACGCTGACTTCCAGCGTGTGCAAGGCGAACAGGCGGAAGAGTGTCTCCAGCACCGCCAAGGTGTGCCCATACAGAGAATTGTTCGCTTTTCTTTGGTTGAGGCCTGCTGCAAAATGCTCGACGAGCAAAGTTTGACAGTGTGCGTTGGACAATGTTCGAAGTAGAATCATCATCTCAGTCCAAGGAGCGCCCTTGGCCACCCGTAGTACGTATGCATGGTAGGCGAGACTAGCGGTTCGGTACCGAAATGCTCTCAGCAATTCGACGGGGTCTGTGAATGACTCTATCTGACGACAAAACCCACTAGCATCAGCACGTTCGGCGATAAAAGCCCGGAAGAACTTCTCGGTGGTGTCCATGGAAGTAGCAGCAGCGTCGCTTTCGACACACTTTTGCATCTTTTTGATCAAGTAGCTCGCCGTTTGCTGCGTGATCATCCAATTGTCCCCCTCGACCGTAGCCTTGGCCAAATAGTCAGCATTCAAAACTGTCAACCCACTGCCTGGCCCGTAGCCGTGACCTCCCAAGACTCGGCGGCATGTCTCGATTCCGTCTGCCACAATGGTTGTGCAGAGAGCCTTCAGACCAGAGGATGAGGCGTGCAAGCCTGCAAGCGCAGTCCCGTCGCCCTCTTCTACGCGCTTTCGAGATGATTCGTACAACATAGACATAGCCTCGCCCGTGTAATGTAGCGCATAAACGGCGGCCAGTAGCGGTAGTATTCGAATCTGTACGGTTGGGTAATTCAGGACTTGCTCCTCGGGACTCTCGGATCCAGCATCTCTGTCGCGAAACTGTCGCCGAACGAGTGTATAACGAATCGCAATCGTCACCGCTCGAGCGAGCACCAGGCGTGCGTGTGACACGATTTGTGCACGGGCCGAGGTCATCGTGCCGTATAAGAGGGACCTGTTGGCGGGTTTACGGTACCTCCCTTCGGCGTCTATGCTTGAATGCCTTGCGAGCATTGCCGAGAACGGGACCCGAAAGTGGTGAAATAGCATATACCCGTTGTCCATCGTAGCATACCCGTACTTTGGTCCGATGTCGCCGATAGTGATGCCTGGTAGAGGTTGCCGTGTGTTCATGTCTCTAATCTGGACGATAAACAGGTGTGGCCCGTGGCGCTGCAGAACGTTGCGCGTATCTGGAACCAGCAGCTGGGCCACAACGATGGCGTGATCAGCAAGACGACCTAGACCTCCGTTCCACCATTTTGCGGATGTTAACTTTGGGCTGTGAATGGTAAAATCGCGCGTGGCAGGATTCCATTCGGCCTGGCACTCGATGCCTTGCACATTGCTTCCGTGAGCCAGCTCCGTCTGGGCGTAGCAACCCACAATCTCCCACCTGTCCACCTTGGGCAGCCAGTAGCTTCTTTGCTCATCGGTCCCTTGCTCGAGGATCGACGTCGAGAAAAGACTGTGTGTTAATGCAAATGGAGACACTTCGTCGAGGAGATACTCGGCCATTCGATCGTCCTCGTTACTCCAACCAAATCGTCGGGACAGTCTTCGAAGTTCTTTGGCCCTAGCCAAACCCAAGTGAAACCTCTCGACTCGCGATAAATGCAGAGTCGTCCTTTTGCAGAAGAGAGGATGTTGTTCCAGGACAGTGAGAATACGTTTCTGGCGATCTCGAAATCCATCGCAACCAAGAAGGTGATGTGCCAGGTTGTCGGTATCAATGCCGGATTGCATGCGCTCTGAGTCCAATATTGACAGGCCCTTCGGACCGGCTGGCGGCAGGGTCGTAGAAGGGTTTGCCATGTCTCCTTGGGCGTGATTGTTGGCTAGAACAAAACAATTGCTGAGTTGCTGTCGATGAGGTGTGATGATTTCACTCTCGGCTTCTCGGGCTTAAAGGTGAAACCCTTAATCGGGCATTTACCTGTGGGAAGCATTTGCACATCAGTGCGTGTACGCCAGTCGGAAGAGGATAATATCGTCGGTGCCATCTCATGTAGCACAGTCATAAGCAAAATGGATCACAGTCCCATTGAGGAAAGTGGCCGATTGTCCGAAGTTCAGCACCGCGGTCAAGTGCTGCCTTAGCTCCTGTCACTCACGGGTCGGCACTGACCGGCACCTAGCAATACTCCGGGGAACCTTTGCCCCCACCCCTGCTCATCGGCACCACAGGGCCCAAGTCTTTATGAATGGCGGTCTTTTCCTGGCAAAGGTGAGACTGAATTAGACATCACCACTAGGCACTGCGGCTGCAAGTTAACGATTTCGCTTCCAAGAATTTAGATTCCACCCTCCAAATGACAACTGAATTGAACGAGCTGGTGAGCAAAGGTGCCTCACCGTCAGACTCGGCGTTTGTGGCCCCTGCTATTGTTGCGACTGTTGTTGAAAGAGATGGTATGAAAGCGCATCCACGGGAATGGTTACAATTAATTCGAAGCTAATTCGTGTCAAGGAAAAATGTGGCAGTGTGCACGAGGCGTCGGCCATGCCGAAGATGATCCCGTCACTGGCGACCATGTCTTCTGGCTCGCCTCGCTTTCCAAGCTAATGTGCACCATTGCAGCGCTTCAGACTGTGGAGAGGGGCTTGATAGGACTCGATGACGACGTCAAGGACGTGTTACCAGAGCTCGCCGCGCTCGAGGTGTTGGACGGCTCAGTTGATGAGCACGGTGTTCCCTCAACCAAGCCTCGTCAGAACAAGATCACCCTACGGTAAGCAGCAACTCGACTTGAGGTGGGAAAAAGCAAATGCACTGATACTTGACTACCAGGACGCTCCTGTCACACTCTAGCGGTGTCGGCTCCGAGTCTTTCCCTCCCACCCTGGCAGCGTGGGCCAATGCGACAGGCCTACCTAACAAGACTCTCGATTCCGATCAGGTGTGCTCCGGACTATGAGCCTTCAGAAAATAACGGACAGGTACTAACGAGCTCGCAGCAAGTCATGCTCAAGTGTCCTTTGGCCTTTGAACCCGGAACAGGTTGGACTTATGGCGAAGGAATTGATTGGGCAGGAGAAGCTGTACGTCAGGCAAAATGCCACACCATTCCTGTTTAGAAGCACCAAGTGTGATTCACTTGCTAACGAGCTCCTTCCTCATGATCTATCTAGGTCCGTCGCCTGAATGGACTGAGCTTAGAGGACTACTACAGGAAGAACATATGGGGGCCACTGGGAATGACCCGAAGCACCTTCCATCCCTTACAGTTTGGGCAATACATCATCCAGCCATATCAAAGGCAGGCGGACGGTGGAGTGAAGGCTGGACCATTGGTTGTGCCGCGCGACGCGCCAGTCGAAATGGCCGGACATGGCGTCTGGAGCACCCCGAATGACCACGCGAAGCTGTTGAGCGCACTCCTCAGGGGAGGCGCCCCCATCCTGAGCACCAAGTCAGTGGATGAAATCTTTACGCCACAGCTCCCAGACCCAAAGCATTTAGAGGCCGAGCTCCACGGCTTCCTCGAGAGGGTTCTTGCACCTACGATCCCGCGCAGTCAACCTGTCAATCACGGACTAGGCGGAGTGGTCAACCTGAAGGATTTCCCAGCTCGACGTTCGGCGGGAACCCTACAGTGGGTTGGAGCTGCCAACCAGTTCTGGGTATGTACCGAGCTCCGACATTGCAGCTAGATATTACCGCGACTTACTGACATGCGATAGTGGATCGACCGCACCAAGGGAGTTGCTGCTTCCACCTTCTTCCAACTCATTCCAGCCGGCGATGCTAAGGCCAATGCTTTCAACAATAAGTTTGAAGAGGCAGTATACCGGAGCTTTTAGGTAGACAATCATATTCGTTTCTGCAGGTCTCCACCATTGTGACCCGTTGTGGGCTTCTGAGGACCATGTAAAGACACATGACTGAACTATCTCGAGAGAAAATCATTACATGGACTCCTTCTCCTCGACTTCTTATCGCAGTTTTTCATTGAGGAAATGGGACAGATCCGACATGGCAATAGTCGCCAGCTCATCCGAAATCGGCTCCAGGAGCTGGAATGCGTGACAACCACCTGGGTATAGCTTGACACATGTCTTAGTACCGGTGCGACGCCATTTGAGGCTCATGAACAATGTGTCATCTAGCAAGCAGTCTTCTGTTCCGCAAGTGAAGAGTGCTGGCGGAAGCTCAAGACCATCAAAGTCGATGTAGAGTGGAGAAATATCTGGTCTCTTGCGCTGATCAGCAGGTATCTCGGGTAAAAATGCGTCGGTGAATTGCTTCATAGCCTCGCCATCGAGGACCAGCTTGGGCCGTTTGAACAGGTTGACCTGAGGTAGAAGTGTCAAATCGTAGATGCCACAATTCGCCACTAAACCTGAGAGCTTGAAGGCAGGGCGGCTCGAAAGTAGGTGAATGAGGGTGAAAACTGCCAAATGGGCACCAGCAGACTAAGTAGGGTTAATTTTGATTAGCTTTCATATCAAATGCATCAAAGCTGACCTCATGAAACCATATAAATGAAAGCCCACTGAGCTGTCATATAAGAAGCTTACCTCTCCGGCAACTACTCGCAACGGCACACTAAAATTCTTCACGGCCTCATCCACCAGCCATTCCGCAACGTCGTAGCAATCTTCAGGACCGCAGGGAAAGGTATGTTCTGGTGCGAGCCTATACCCAACCGAAACCACCAGCATCGATGCTTGCCTGGCAAGACTGCTCAGATAGTGATCTTGACTAGATTTAATGTCAGAAGTTTGTCGGTTAGGCGCCTGCAAGACTCAATCTCGTCTACGGTAGGCCACTGACCCTGTGATGGGACGGTCAACTTACGATCGGTGAGTATTATAGACCCATCCTCCAGCATGCATGTGCATGTAGATCCCGGTGAACTGGATGTTGTCTGGCCTCACTAGGCGGCAAGGAATCATCCGACCGGACTGCCGAGAAGGAATCTCAAAATCAGAGGCAGAAGGATGTTCGACAGGCTTGGAGAAACCATTCTCTCCCAACTCCTTCATCTGACGGTAAGCAGGAGCTCCGACCTACGTACTTACGGGTCAATATCGACACCTAGAAAATTTACCGCGCTTCAAAAGATTTATGCATACCTTCCACCATTTTATAGCGCTTGATGGCGCCGACTCAAGCTGCTTGTTGATGTTGATGGTGCTTTGTTTGACTGCACCCCTGTCAAACTTGTCCAGCTTGATGGTCAGATCACTATCGAGGCCCATTGCTGTAGGTCTGTAACAACTGCTCACCATTGACTGAGACAGGTCGCAGACGTTACGCTTGCCTATGCCCTGAACGTTTATGAGTCAGGCTCGATTGTGATTGACAATACAAGGGCCCAGATCGACTGGGCGCTTGTTGCTCACAGCCGCGGAACGAATGGTGGCATCAATACAAAGGTGGGGCTTGAGGGTTTTACGCCTCGGCGCGTTCGGTCACCGGCAGACAACCCCGGCGGAGGAGAGACAAGGTTATTGCCGACCAGATGGACCGTGTGGGGTGCTGGGTGGCAATGCAAAGATAAAGTCGTAGCTGCAAGAGATTCAGAGGCTGGTCTCTGTGCCCATCAGCAAGAACCAGTACATTGTACATTGGATTGTTGTGGCTTGCTGGGTTTCATTCTAGATTGAATCCACTAACATCCAACCAAGCACAAGGATTCCCAGCACTAAATATGGCGGGTAGATTCAAGGGCTCTATATTGAAAGTAAGCGCTGCTTGTCTGGCTCCCCTTTCAAGAAAATATTCACGTGGGCCTGGCTAAATCTGTCGAGTGTAGCTGCTCAAAAGTCCCGAAATCTTCGGGGCCGATGCTTTTGTTGACGGTACCTGGGTTGAGGCGCGATCCAAGAGACGATTTGAGGTCGAAGGTAATAGAAATCTCCTGGCGTACGAATCTTCCGTCGTAGTCCGAAGACTGATCATCTTGTCGAGCAGATCCCGGGAGTGCAGAGGTAATCGCTACTGTGGCAGATCTGGACGCCAGCGACGTGGACTTTGCCATCGCGAGTTCAAAGGCTGCGTTCGAGGCTTTCTCGGAGTCCTTGCCAGCTCGACGGTCTCAGTTACTTCTCAAATGGGAGCAGTTAATCCGCAACAACCTCGACGATTTGGCCCTGGTTCTGACCTACGAAACCGGCAAGCCGCTGGCGGAATCCCGCGGTGAATTTGCGTATGCATTATCCTTCAACAGGTGGTTCGCCGGTGAGGCTGAGAGGATCTCGGGGATCACTATGCAGCAAGCAGCAGTTCCTCGAACGACCCTTACGATCAAACAGCCTATCGGAGTGGTCGCTGCTCTAGCGCCCTGGAACTACCCTGTGGCCATGTTGTTACGCAAGGTCTGCGCAGCCCTCGCGGCGGGATGTACGGTGGTGTGTAAGCCATCGCCGGAAACACCCTTGACGACGTTGGCGGTGGCATATTTGGCCTACGAAGCAGGATTTCCCAAGGGATGTCTCAACGTGATCACCGCCAGCCTGGAGAACACGCCATCGGTAGCCGAAGCCATTTGCCGGCACGAAGCCGTCAAAAAGATCACGTTCACTGGGTCAACTCGAGTGGGCAAGCTAATCGCCACCTATGCCGCTCAGGGGATCAAAAAGGTCACTCTGGAGCTCGGAGGCAATTGTCCATTCATTGTTTTTGACGATGCCAGCCTCGATCAGGCAGTTGATGCCCTGATGCGCCTCAAATGGGGCAACTCAGGTCAGACTTGCGTTACAGCGAACCGGGTATTCGTCCAAGATGTCGTGTACGATCGATTTGTAGAGGTATTCGTCCAGCGCACGGCCCAGCTGAAAACTGGTCACGGCACCGACCACGATACGAATATTGGCGCCATGGCATCACGCCGGGGAGTAGCCAAAGTTGTCGATCAAGTCAAGGACGCTCTACGGCAGGGTGCCACGGCCGCTCTAAACGGTGGGCCGATTGGGAACTGCAGCGGCTATTTCTTTAAGCCGACAATCCTGACGAATGTAACATTGAACATGGCAGTTTCCAAAGAAGAGACTTTCGGACCCGTTGCAAGCCTTATTAGGTTCAAGACTGAACAAGAGGCAGTAACATGGGCTAATGAAACAAGCATGGGGCTGGCCAGCTATGTGTTTACCAAGAATGCAGACCGTCTTTGGAGAATGTTTCGGAAATTGGAAGCTGGTATGATAGGTTTGAATACCGGTAAGCTTCTGCAGCTCTCAGCACCCAAGAACGAGTTTATGGGCATAAACTGACGCTCGCACAGGAGGCATGTCCTCTGCTGACAGCCCATTTGGCGGTATCAAGGAGTCTGGGTACGGGAAAGAAAGTGGAAAAGGCGTCGCCGTGGACGAATACCTTATCACGAAAACAGGCTGTCTCACAGTCCAAGATATATAGACAAAAGAGATCGGCTGAGGTGCAGCAGAAGACAATCACGGGCATTCATTCTATAAGGCATTCAATAAAATCCCGGTCATGATTGAGAGAAGCCCGCTTGTCTCCCATACACCAATATGTTATTCTGTCTGGACCAATAGTAGTGATAAATCATTGGAATATCTTCAGCTAATAAAGAGCTCTCAAGGACGGCAAAATCCTTGGCCTCAAAACCACGGCTGCTATGGCGAGTGCGCTACCAGACACAGCCGCCAACCATGTATAGTCCATCAGCCTTTCTTCCACTATCCTACCAATGTAGGTGCTCCGAGAGTCTAAAGACGATCTGTTCTTTCCTGACAGTTCGAAGTCATCCCAGTCCACCCTCTCAAGGAGTCTTTGATAGTCGACAACATTCCGGGACCAATTTGTCGTTATCAAACCTAGTGCCAAAATCAGCCTGACAAGACTTATTTTTCGGACTCGCCAGCACATTGAACACCTACCGTCTGCGTTTTTGTACCAGCTGTTGCAGCCTGGATTCGCAAAAGAGCTCTGATTAAGCTCGCTCTGCAAGTCCTTGTTGAACCTCTCCAGAGCGCTTCGTTTTGGAGCGATCATAAGAGAGTCTCCTTTGCGTCTGGCGTCCACTACCTCTTTCACAAGCTCGGAGATATACCGCGACTGGGCCTCAATCATAAGGATCTAATACAGCGGTCAACAAATCTTCCAAACAGGGTCAAGATCAGTCGGGCCCATAGCCAGTAGTTGCCGCCACGTACGATTGAGTTATGACCTAGATTTGTATTCGGACCATACAACATGGCAAAGTTGGGTAGAGACTCGGCCAGCATGCCGTACAGAGCACGAGGCCCTCCCTTCCAGATCTGTTGAAGGTCTTTGTCGGGTCCGACAATATTCAAAGAGTCGGTGAAGAAGGAGGTAGTCTCGAAACCAGTAGCACAGATGATCAAGTCGAATTCCGTTTCGCCTTCGTCACATTCAATGCCTGTGCTTTTGATCCTCGTGATTCGGCTTGTTTCGAGATGTACATGCTTTTGTCGAAAGATAGCTAGATAGTCGTCGCTTTTCTGTTTTCGGCGCGTAAGAGTTCTAATTCTAGTTACTGATTCAGAATGGTTGACTCACCACAACCCGTTTGCACCCAACAGGGTAGTCAGGGGTTAACTTGGCCCTAGAAATCATTAAGACCAGTCATGATTCACGAGGCCAGCCACACTGTGCTGCTACCATGGGAGGTCTACGCACCATAAGTCGGGTCTGTTTGGTAATTGTGACATGATGAACTCCTTGGCAAGAGCTTCCAACTCTACGGCCTCTTTCGAATGTACATCCGTCACAGCACCATGAAGACTCTCACGATACCTCATGGTACTAGCGCGGTCATAATGCAGTAGTGCTGGGAATCGTCTGTACATCTGCTTCCGCCCTTCAGAGATGGAAGAATTGTCTCGGGGAAGGAGCCAGTGCGGACTGCGCTGGTAAATGACGAAGCTCGACGCAACCTTTGCGACCTCTGGGGCAATCTGAACAGCCGTGCTTCCTGTAAACCCGTTAATAGATGATCGGACTACAAGGCCCTGATCCCTATTGTGGGGAGCAGATGGTATACAAGTCTTACCGTTGCCAATCATCGCCACCCTCTTACCTCGGATATCGTAGTTCCAGTCCCATCGAGCGGAATGCATGAGTTTGCCCTTGAAGTCCTTCAGTCCAGGCGCGGTGGGCCACTTGGGGACATTCAGCTGGCCGACAGCAGTGACGAGGAAATCTGCCTTGACAGTGTACTCCTGGTACATTTCGATTTCTTTCCCTCCCAAGACATTGAGCTTACACACCCACTTCTTCTCAATGGAATCCCATTCAGCTCCCTCCAGGGCCGTGTTGAACCGGACATATTTGTAGAGGTCATGATCTTCTGAAACTTTGATCAAGTAGTTCTAGTCCGATGTTAGCAGCTGTGGAAAAGGGAGTGTTGTAGTCTATAAATTAAAGGTGTGAAATATAGGAGTCTCACCAGGATCTCATCTTGAGGAGCGAAAGTCTCTGACCATTCTGGACTTTGGGCAAAACTGTAGCTATAAAGTGAGGATGGAACTAGGGAAATGTCAGAACCATGCAGGAGAGGGAAGGGGTATGGAGAACTCAGAACCATCACAGCTGCAACCTAGAGAGACGTGTATTAGACTTCAGTTCATTAACATAGATTTTGCTAGGGAGGAATACCGGGATAGGTGTTGTCGTTCCAGGTTCCGCCGAAAGAATTTCCCTTTTCTACGATGATGAAGTCTTGACATTTGTTCCGTCGTATCAGATCAATTGCCATGCAAATGCCTTGAATCGCATCGTCAGCCCTAGCTTGTGAGATCGAGTATTGGGGAATGAATGTTCCTCGCTTACCACTTATGCCGCCGCCGACAATGAGACATGATGTGGTGCTGCGCTTTCGATCGCCCATGATTGCACTCACTCAGTAACTGCTGATTTTTTGTTCAACCTCAATATTGCGATAGCGACGTGATGATGATATTATCATATTAATCTACGAAGCATACCATCGGCCCAAGGACTGTGTCCGAGGTGACTTTCTTGCCTTACCCATTGCATGGCACCATGAACGCCTCAGTGGACCGGGAACGTGGAAGCCCGAACGTTTAGTCCCGGGTCACGTTCGGGCATTTTCCGCATTGAGATTTTTGAGACACAAAAGCACCGACACTAGTGGAAGTCAATGCCCGCTGACCCCATTCGAGCTCCGCGAGGTTCATTCGAGCTCCGCGAGGTCCATGGAGACCCGTGGAGGCAAGCAGAGTCCCACATCACCTCGAGAGCGTCGTCCCAAACATCTTTTAAGCATTTATCAAGAAACCATCACTGAGACAAAAGGAACGAAAGTCGCCATTGACAATTCTCTATCTTAACTCACAAGCTTCATACTTCACTTTCTGTCGACACTGCTTGGCCCGAAAGCATGGCTCTAGTCAAGTTCACCACTTTCAGCCTGGCTTTTGCCGTGGCCGCGCTACTTCATATAGTCTACAGGATATCTAGAATTGGCATGCGTCCCAAGGGCTATCCTCCAGGTATGTTTGGGAAGACAGCCGTGTGAAACTTGGTGCTGAGTCGCTCGAAAAGGCCCTCCAACTTTACCAATCATCGGCAATCTGCATCAGATGCCCAGGAAGGATGTTCATCTGCAATATCAGAAATGGATTGATGAATGTAGGATCAATGATAACTCTGTCTGGCATCTAAGGGGCTCACAAAGTTTTCTTTCTAGATGGTCCGATCGTATCGCTAAAACTGGGGACGCAGACCTTAATACTTTTAGGGTCAGGACGTATGGTATCTGACCTATTTGAGAAACGAGGAGGAAACTATTCATCCAGATGGCACTCGACATTTCGTGAGTTTGGAAATGAGTATCATGTTGCAACACACCCGTACGTGTGCTTGTCACGCTCTTTGTTATTGCGTTCAATAGATGGGAAGCTCACCAGAGTCTGACCATCTAGATACGACCAAGTTTGGAGACGCCAGCGACGACTGTACACTACCCACGTCAGCGGTAATCAGGCTAACAAATACCTACCCTATCAGGTAAGAGACCAGGACCATTTTATGCAGCTTGTACAGATTGCTTATGTTGGATTACAGTCGTTTGAGAGCTTGTATCTCCTGCGTGATCTGATCAAGGACCCCGAGGAGTTCCGTGACCATCTGGAGCGTTACACAATCAGCATTGCCTGCACCATTGCATACGGGCGTCGCTGTGGGTCTGTAAAGGTTGGACCAGGGAGGATTCTACTCGACGTCGGTTGTCCATTGTGAAGTCGTGGCGAATTCTCGGTACTAATCATGGGAATCTAGTGGTTTATGGGCAATATTCACGCAGTTGCCAACACTAAGATTGCTGACTGGTTCCCCATCTTCCGCCCCCTGTTCCACATAGTACCGAGCAATACAAAGACCCGGCTTTTGGAACTGAACAAACTCGAGTCTGACTTGTGGAGCGACATGTGGAACGGGGTTGCCGAGAAAATGAAGCAGGGCCTCAACTATCCCAGTACGTCGTCCGCCTTCGTAGGTCTTCACTAATACCGTCCATCTCTAACGTTTAAGATAGGTATGTGTCGCGACTCGATCCTGGACTGGGAACAGGAGCGGAAGGCGAGCAACGTTGCGGTTGATATCAGAGAACCTATGTTCAATGTCGGCCATGCGTGGGCGGCGGCAACGTAAGGACACAATGGCTTAACCCTCCCTCCCATGTCCCTATCCTATACGACTAACATCCCTCCAGCGACACTCAAGCAAACACATTGGCCGCATTCGTCAAGGTAGTCTGAGGCTGTTCGGATCTATGGCCAAAGACAAGTAGCTAACGTTGTGTCAAGGCAATGGTCCTGTTTCCAGACGTGCAAGCCAAGGCTCGTGAAGAAGTCGACCGCATCGTTGGCGACTCTCGCCTGCCGGAGTGGAAAGACCGCCCAGATATGCCCATTGTCCGCCGTTGCGTTGAAGAAACACTCCGCTGTAAGTGCAGGCGGACCTCGAGGCTTGATGTGCGCCTTTACGCTAATCAAGGACTTCTAAAGGGATGCCGACAACATTGACGGGTGGGCCAATGCCGCATTGTACCATGAAGGAAGACACGTACGAAGGGTATACCATTCCAGCCAATGCTGGCCTTTATAACTGTGTATGTTGCTAAGGGCGCAGATCAAGAGAAAACTCCGGAGTCAAGAACCCGGAACTTGGCTGACCGCATGATCTCAACAGGTATGGACAATCAACAACGATCCGGATATCTACACCGATCCACGGACTTTCAACCCTTTCCGGTTCCCCGAAGATCTTTCAGGCAGTGAGACCTTCCATGTCTCGACAGACTACTCCATCCGACCGCATTTGACGTTCGGGGCCGGTCGTCGTGTCTGTCCAGGATCCTATGTGGCTGTTCGGACTCTGTTTATGACCATGGCTCGCCTACTGTGGGCTTTCGAGTTTCATCCCAAGCTGGATGCATCAGGCAAACCCATACCAATTGATCCCGATGCTCTGACTCCTGGACTGGTGGTAGGACCAGCACATTTCGAGTAAGTACGCGAATCTTTCCATCGTCGACTCCCTCTTTATGATTTCTGTCTTCACCTTCAGCGTACTACATCTAGTGGTTCTTGCCAGGAAGATTATGTATTAAAAGCGGCACCATAGATGCGAGATCAAGCCTCGGAGTGCGGCCAAAGCACAGCTGATCGAGCGACTCTGTGTTGAGTCTGACGCCAATCTGAATGAGGAAGGAAACTACAACGAGAAATTCTTCAACGATGCATGGAATAGTAGCCGTCCTCGGCAAACAGGGGATGGAAAGGCATGATCATGGTTAGGCGGGGCCCCACCCGACCAATTCATCTCTAGAGATTTTCCTTTCGAAGCTACAGAGTAGGTATCTCGCGTTGGCTATTGTGGGTGTCAAACTGGGTATAAGGTAACCAAGTGACACAAGTGGCGGAAGATGCCGGGGCCACCAGTACAGCTTCAAGTCGAGTTGTGTCTTGAAGTTTGGTTATTTGAGGGTTAGCCTCTTACGGCGTCGCTACCGTTACGCCGGAACCAAATTCAAAAAAAAAATTATGCAAATTGCTAGAGTGATGGTCACAAAATCGTGAGGGGCTGGTTAGCGGCACTAGGCAGGTCCATCGTATTCACCTGAGCGACAGGCAAGAATCTCCCGGCGGCCGAGGAGGAAGGTTTATGGCTCCTCGGTGGTTTCGCATTCATAATCTAGGGACTTCTAGGAGGACCTCCAATCCCGCACTTGGACACCTTAGAAGGTATCAGCGTCACATGCCTGCTCGATCTTGGAATCCCTGCTGAGTTATAACTATCGACCTTACAATTAGAAGTCCTGGATGCCGTCGACGGCTTAAAACAGGCTTCCGAACCCTGTACTGCCCTTATTGCAGCAGATCAGCTCAGCTCACTTACCAGACTTTTTCACACATTTTCTCCGGGGCCTTCGATCAACAAGACCAGAACAGATCTCTAACAAAATGGACGCCTGGGCGGTTGTGGAATATGCCCGCCCGCTGGAGAAAGTCCAACTCCCCAAGCACGAAGCCGTGGGCACCGAAGTGGTGATTGCAGTGACCCACTGTGGCGTTTGCCATTCGGACGTCCACCTTTGGGAGGGGTTCTATGACCTCGGCGCTGGACGGCGACTAAGCTTTGCCCAGCGCGGCACCAAGCTGCCCATAGCGCCGGGACACGAAATCGCCGGCGTTGTGATTCGCCGCGGGCCCGAGGCGCACGCTGTGAAGCTCGGCAGCCCACAGATTGTCTATCCATGGCTGGGTTGCGGCAAGTGTGTGCCTTGCTCGCGGGAGGAGGACAACCTGTGCACGGCGCAGACGTCGCTGGGCGTGGTGCGCCAGGGAGGGTTCGCCGCCGAAGTTGTCGTGCCTCATCCGCGGTACCTGGTGGACCTGGGGGAGCTGGACCCGGCCGTCGCATGCACGTACGCCTGTTCAGGCATGACGGCGCTCCACGCCGTGCGTGACCTTGGCCCTCAGCATCCGGACGATTGTGTTGTGGTCATCGGCACGGGAGGCCTTGGCCTGGCGGCCATTCACGTACTGCGTGCCCTCGGACATGAACTCATCGTCGCCGTCGATCTGAGCGAAATGAACCGCCAGGCCGCGGTCCAGGCCGGTGCCGCGGCGGCATTTTCGTCCGCGGAGGAAGGCGTTCAGAATCTCATTCGAGACGCCATCCACGGTGCGCGGGTAACTGGGGTCATCGATTTCGTCAATGTCTCTGCCACGGCTGCCTTGGCTTTTTCTATCGTCGACAAGGGGGGCCGAATGGCCCAGGTCGGCCTCATGGGCGGGGAATTGCAACTGTCGCTGGTCGGCCTGATCGGCAAGGCCTTGACCATCACGGGAACAAACACGGGCAATCTGTCACATTTCCGAGAAATTCTGTCTTTGGCGAAGAGTGGGAAGCTGGTTCCGCCGCCTATCAAGACCATGCCATGGGACCAAGCCGCAGATGCCATGACACTTCTTCGTGATTCGAAGGTAACCGGCAGGCTCGTGCTTGTGAAGGAGTGACCATCATCCGAATATGCTCTAAATGATTAGATATTGTAGCACCGCGAAGTCAAGACAAACGTAAGGAAGAACAACCCGATTCAGAAGTGTTCCACCGTGTTCTAGTTATTGATATCTAACTCTATGAGGAGCCAGAATTATGGAAATATCGTGTAAAGAAAGTTAGATTCGTCTCTACATACTGTGGTCCCATAACGGTATATGTTGTTTCATTCTACAACTTCAACAGTGAGGTCTGAGGGCCAATATGGCTGGTCTACCCCGTTCGTCCTTGTCCCTACGTTGAACCTCAGTTGCACCTCGCCATCCGGATACTTAAGTACGGGCTTGATCGTTCTGATGGAGTGCCCGATTACGGGACATGCGCGATCCTCGAAGAAGTCTTCTCGTAGAAGAGTCTCGGCGTGCTTCTCCTTCATCATCTTCATGTAAGCCGGTAGCAGAACCGACATTGGATCGTTGTGCCGGAACTGGGGTCTCCCATTGCGCTCCCAGAGATTCCTCCAGACGTCGTCAGGATAGGTTCCACAAACGTCAACGAGCCACTGTGAATAGTAATTGAGTGCGACCTGATAATTCCTTGAATGTCAGTCATTGCTGTTCTGTACGTTCAGATGTAGAAGCAGACAAACATACACTGATACAGTAGGATCCGCCCTTCTCTGCCCGTCGCAGGAGTCCATCCAGGGCTCCGACAACTCCGCAAACACCAGTGCAGAAGTCACTGTTTGGGAAGACCGGCGTAACGGCTTCGTCCAGACCCATGGCTTGACCAAACTGCATAGAAACTCCAGTAACCTGAAGATCCCAATCAGCATATCTCCCGGGTACAACTTCAGGTAGGGCAAATAGTCCAACAAAACACGCTTACCGCATCACTGATCTGTTGCCAGCCACTCCTCCCAGACCATGTACCATGCCAGCCGTAACAATTCTCCCTGACTATGACCACCCCTCTCCCTCTTTGCTCCACTAGACCTAGAATGCCATCAACATCGAGACCGTATTTGTCCAGTACGCCAGGACGGTAACCTAGAACGACGACATCTGCATCTCCAACCAGATTTCGCATGGCCTCAAGTTCGTCAGCTTTCCGAAAATCCAGGCAGGTGTTCCATTTCCCCCAGCTCATATCTGGATGAAGCCTGGAATGGTCGTCGAGGTGGGGTCCAACGACACGCATGACGCTGGCTCCAAGTTCTGCCAGGCCTCTGGAGATGGCTGGGGCAGCGATGATGCGAGACAAGTCCACTACCTTCAAGCCTGCAAGTGGGCGCTGTGCAGAGGTTTGAGGTGTCGATGGCCACCATCCAGGTTGCTGTGTCTGACTTGGGTATTCGGTCACTTCGTACAGTCCGACGTGAGAGTTAGCCTTGCCACTTTCACAATTCCTATACTCATCCACAGTGTAGCAGATTGTCCCGGCTTGACGCCAGATGTCATTCTCAAGGTGATCCAGTTCCGCGCTGGTCATAGCAGCGACCGATTTGACGTAAGGAGCTTGGGCTTCTGGGACCGTGGAAGCATTATGATGCAAAGGAAGACCCAGGCTTTCGATTGTAGGGCTGGGATTGAGACTTCCTGCCTCGAACAAAGCCGAATATATTAGCCCATTGAAATATCGAATCTTCTCTCGGGTGGATGGCACTTACCGTGCAGATGGTAGTAGCGATTGTCCTTGGTTTTGTAGATGTTGGTCGCAGCGGCACGATACAGGTTCCGCCATGAATCATGCCTCTCCCAACTAATGACGATGCCAAAGTTCAGCTTTGTCCTGATTTTCAGAGGCGAGGGAGATCCTACCTTGGGAAATATTTCTCAAGTCCCTCCCCAGGTGCGCTCCGGGTGCCGATGGTGATCCTCTGGTCATTAGGGTCAATCGTGAAGAGCATCAGAGTCATGAAAAACAGCTGCGCATGGTCCCTTGTTATGAGATGTCAGTCACTATCAATTTCTAAAATTGAGGACGACGCACGTATCAATCACAACCCTCGGGGCATCCACGTCGTATTTGCGCTTCAGAAGCACGCTGACCATGGTGGCCTGCAGTGCTTGCAGTGCAGAGATGCTCTCAGCGAATCTCCAATTGATGGCCAGAGATGGGGATGCAGAACCCGTAAACTCGATTTTTGCAGCACAGTCTTGCGCTTCTGGTGGCAGCAAGGCTCCAACCTTCTCATGGCGCAGCAATCCGTTCACAAACAGCCTCTTCGCCTCGACGTTCTTGTTGTATGTGATGGTCATAGTCGCAGATCGTACACGTTTATCTCAGCAACACGGAATTAGTTCGACTCTGCGATCCCCTTTCCTACGAGAGTCTATGTAAAGGATATCTCGGGTACTAGACAAGCGCAACATATACCCGTAGCAGATCAGATGCTGCGAACCGCCACTTTCCTGACGGCCGCGATTGGTGGCCCCATAGGAAATGACCATTACAGGGTTTCGGCTTGCCTCGGAGCCCGAGACGTAGGGGCACAACCTAAAATTTCCCGCCTGAAGCCTTTAAGTTCGGCCATTTGCCTAGCCTACCAACTAAACCTACTAAGCAAGCTTCGGCCCCAGTTCCTTTGCATTGCAAGTTGTTTGCTCGAATCTCTTCTACCGCATAGCTGCTATCATTCAGAAGGCATCTCCAATACAATGGTCACAGAAGCAGAATTTCGAGGAGAGATAGGAAAACGTGCCGTAAGGGTAGCTAATTGCTCCGGAGCACATGGTCAGTACAAGAGCGCCATATGCTCAAATGATGCAGCCTCGTTGCTAAAATTGTGATAAGGCGACCCCGGATTTCAGATGCCCCGACAATTAGAACTCGGATCTGTCGATTTCGTGACTGGAGATTATCTGGCCGGTAAGGTTCCTTAGCATTAAACTGTGCCCGAACAGAACTCTATCAACATCTAACCAATTGATGTAGAAATGAACCTCGCCGAGAATGCGACGGCTTACCGGGAAGGCCAACACCCTGGCTACGAACAGACAGCCCTTGACGGTCTTGTGGAGAGCATCGATCTCATCCACAAGACAGGTGCCAAAGTAGTCATCAACGGAGGTTCTCTAAATCCAGCTGGACTCGCAGAGAAATGTCGAGAATTGGTGCGACGAGACCTCTTGTGTAGTGCATCTGATAGCGTTGCAAGGCTTACTTACTGATTCTCGTCCTCATATCCTTAGATCTGCTCTCGCGAATATAGCCTCAAACTGGCCTATGTTTCTGGAGACGACCTACTGGAACAAGTCCAGAACGAGCTCAAATCCGGACCCGACCACATTCCCGACCACTTAGATGCGACCAATGCGCAGGTGAAACTCGACCACTTGACAAAATCATTTGTGACTGATGTTGAACACCGGCAACTCGTCTCAGCGAATGCATATCTTGGAGCTCGCGCCATTGTCAAGGCTCTGAAGTCTGGCGCCGACATAGTGATCTGTGGGAGGGTGGCGGACGCTTCTCCTGTGATCGGAGCAGCGTGGTACTGGCATTCTTGGAGCGACACAGACTACGACAGACTTGCCGGTGCTTTGATAGCCGGCCATTTGATTGAGTGCTCCGCCTATGTCACGGGGGCGAACTACACCGGGTTCGACGAGCTAGACATGGATGCTCTGATCGATATTGGGTTTCCCATCGCCGAGATTGCGCATGACGGGACATGCGTGATAAGTAAACATGAAAAAACAAAGGGTCTGGTCTCCAAGGACACCGTCGAGTGCCAGTTCCTATACGAGCTGCAGGGAACGGCGTACCTTAACAGTGATGTGACAGCTCTTCTTGATGACGTTATGATCGAACAGTGCAGCCATAACCGGTAATTATTGTTTTGCCTGCGGTAACCCTTTCGTCCATGAAGCTTCAGCTAACGAAAATACTGTTCCCACAAGAGTGAGAGTCAGTGGAATTCGTGGACAGCCACCTCCGTCCACCACGAAGTTAGCCATATTCTACCAAGGAGGTTTCCGATCTGAATTTCTGCTCAATGCTACGGGATACGCCACCGACGAGAAATGGGACCTTTACGAGGCCCAGATCAGATATGGTGTCGAGCAACGAGGCCTCCAGAATCAGTTGGACGTACTGGAATTCCAACGCGTCGGCCGACCCGAGTCCAATGCGCCTACTCAGTTGCGTAGCACCACATACATGCGAGTTTTTGGGCAAGCAGCTGCAAAGGAGACCCTCATTAATCTCTACAAAGTCATCAGAGAGTACGGCATGCAGCATTTCTCAGGTAGCTATCCGTCCAATCCCGGCCATCAGCGGGCATAAAGTGGTAACCACGATCCTTGTCTAACAACTGCGTGCGTTTCGGCAGGTGCACATCGATCCCTTGATTTACGAACTGCATTGCCGCGCCCATATGTCGCCTATTATCCCGCGATCGTGCCACAAGACCAGCTCAAAGAGTCTGCTATCATTCTTCACGCAGACGGAACCGTCGAAAAGCAGATTGATGCTGGGCATCCGCCAAGCTACCAAGATATCCCAGCTCGGAAGAGTTACGGCCCTGTTAGCCAGATCGATATGGACTCGTTAGGCCCAACCACCACAGTCTGTTTGGGGGATGTTGCTCTCGGCCGATCTGGTGACAAGGGTGCCAACATCAACATTGGTCTCTTTGTACGTGACGAGGGTGCGTGGAGCTGGTTTGCTTCGTTCATGACCATTTCTAGAATGACGCAGCTGATTGGGGACGATTGGTCCGACGACTTCTTCATCGAACGTGTCGAATTCCCAAACATCTACGCGGTTCATTTTGTCATCTACGGTATCTTGGGCCGAGGCGTGACCAGCACTGCACGCCTTGACTGTTTGGGGAAAGGATTTGCAGACTTTATTCGGGGGAGACATGTCGAGGTTCCGCTTTCGATCCTGGAACACGCGAAGAGGTTTCGCTTTGCTCAGAAGAAAAATGTCTGCTAGAGCCTAAGGCCTTTGGACCTTTCTAAGCCCCTTAGACGGCATTACCCATTCGTATAAATCTCATTGAACTACCACTCCAGCATGCATTTATTGGTCTGAACACTCTGCTATCAAACATACATTGAACATTATAGACTATGAAAAAGAAAAAGAAAAAGAAAAATCTATCCAAACTTAGGAACCGCAGCACCCTGCTCTACATTTTTCTCTGTAGGCCTCGTCTGAATTGGCTTGTCGGTCAACAGTTTCCCGTCAATTTCCAGGCCTCTGAAATCACCTTCTTGCTTCCACTCCTCAATAAGCTTCATATAAACCAATGTGCCGAGCCCATAACGAGTTTGTAGTATACCTTTCGTTGTCAGTTTGCCCTCGTCGTTGAAGAAGCTCGGTGTACATTCTCGAAAGAAGCTCTCCCTCAACTTTGCCAGTTCGATGATGGTCTCAACCCAGGTCTGCTCTGCTTGCTCCGAGGCTTCGACCTTCGTGGCGTTACGGGCCTTGAGCTCCGTCATCAGCCAAGCAAGGTGCTTGGCTTGCTCATTGAGCATGAACACCTGGTTGGGGTTGCCACCGGACTGGGACAGACTTATGATGAAGTAGTTCGGAAAGCCTCGGACATAGTATCCGTGTAGCGAACGAAATCCGTTTTGGAAATGGTCCGAGAGCTTTACCCCGTTGCGGCCTCGGACTGTGGCGCCGAGTCTTCGGCTGTAATCGGTACCATACTCGAAACCAGTCGCATAGACTATGCAGTCCAGCTCGATCTCTTCACCGTTCGCGACAATTCCATTCTCGGTGATCCGCTCAACACCTCTTCCGTCAGTGTCGACCAACGTCACGTTGTTGCGGTTGAATATATCCAGGTAGACGTCATGGAAGCAAGGTCGCTTGCAGAACCGTCGGTACCAAGCCTTTAGGGATTTAGCCTTCTCTGGATCGTGCACGATCGAGTCCACCCGTCGCCGTATCCTTTCCATGGTCATGTTGTCGGCCTCTTCCCACGCCAGCTGGACATTCCGCGCTGCGTCGCTGCCGGAATTGAACTTCTTCACCATTTCTCCCGATGGGGCAAGAGATCGGAAAATGTGTGTCCATCCATCGTTGACCAAATCCTCGTCTTGATGCCCGCCTTCCACGATGGTGGTGAAATTGTCCATACGCCTCTGTTGCCAACCTTTAGTGAGGCTCCCAGCCCACTGGGGATCTGTCGGTGAATCATTGCGGACGTCAACAGCAGGCGGTGTTCTCTGGAAGACGTAAAGATGGCCCGCACTTGCTGCCAGATGTGGAGTCTACGATAGTTGGTCTTTAGTAAAGTGGGATGTAGTGATCAAGATGATAGCTTACCACTTGCACCCCAGTTGCTCCAGTTCCGATAACACCAACCTTCTTGCCAGCCAAACCACTCAAGTTGCCTTCCCAACTACCACCAGAATAGCTATAGTCCCAGCGGCCAGTATGAAAACTGTGGCCTTTGAACTTCTCGATCCCTTCCACTCCAGGGAGTTTGGGTTTCGTCAAAGGTCCACCAGCAGTTGCCACGTATCGAGCTCGAATCTTGTCCCCACGGTTTGTCAGAACGATCCACCGTGTGAGACTGGGATAAAGTTAGCACATCGATTTGGCCGCTTCGTCGCAGCTTGAGAAAGGTGCATTACTCTTCGTCCCACGACAGCTCCTTTACTTCTGTATGGAAGAGGGCCTTTTCGTACAGGCCATAGTGTTTCCCGATGTTCTTCGCATGCTGGAAGATTTCTGGTGCCGGGGCGTACTTGGCTGAGGGGACATAGTTCAGTTCCTCGCATAAGGGCATGTATATGTAGCTTTCGATGTCACATGCAGCCCCTGGGTACCTGTTCCAATACCAGGTCCCCCCAAAGTCACCCGCTCTGTCGAAAATCTTGAAATCGTGAATCCCAGCTTCAGTTAATCGAGCAGCCAGGAGTAAACCCCCGAACCCGCCTCCGATGATGGCAAATTCGATGTCCTGGTTGAGGGGTTCCCGTACTACAGGAGTTGACCAAGGATCTTCGGCAAAGTGCTTCAGTGATGAGTCTGCAGACACATCACGGTACTGAAAGATGCCCTCATCACGCAAGCGTTTGTCACGCTCCTCGCGATACTTCTCTAGCAGAGCTTTTCCATCGATGTTCTCGGGCAAAATGGTCTCGTTGATAGAACCCATATTGGCAGTATGATAAATGTTGGATCCAAAATGATTTGTTTACGCCTAGAGCTTTCTGCCGCATTAAAGACCTTTCTGGTATAATGTAGTTATATTATTCATGGTCTGGGGACTGTGCCGAACCCAAAAGACGAGCTAGCTAGGCCTCAAAAGTTTCGCAAGTCGAGACAGTAGTTATTCGGCGGACCGCCGGCAAATTGCCTCTCTCGTCTTAGGCTGGGGCAGCATTCGGGGCCCGCTTGGAGGGGCTCGGCAACATTCCGAATCCAATGACCAGACCGAGTGTTCTAGGCCTCTAGTTCGGACGATGAAGATTTTATGTGATTGTGTATCTTGGTGTGGTCTTCCTTGGTCGAGTGATGATTCGCAACATCCCATCCAGGCAGGATACCTGAGACTGAACTCGGCACCAAACGGAACACCCGGAGACGCCACTATATGGACGAAGTATAGGGGTTACCTTATTGTCCTGTCTCCCAACCCTCTAGCTAGCGACCACAGCCGAACAGCCATGAGTCTCCTCGCCATAACAGGGCCTGGGACATGTAGAAGAGTGGCTTAGATCTAGACGCCTGCGTGATTCGACTGCATGAGAAGTCACTCTTCCGCTAAGTGTAAAAGCCAAATGGCCTAACGTCTCGCCGAAAAATAAAATCGCTTGAAGGAGGTGAAGCGTATTACGTTTGTTTGCCTGACCATACCTTCGACGGGTCTAAGTTCTATCATCTTCGTTTGCCAATTAGGGAATCCGTCCTCGGCCACCGAAATACTCCACAGATTGACAACGAGCTATGGCTGGTTTCATCCTAATTATTGTCAATTCGATCCGATTCTTAGTGTATACTGGAGAATTCCCCGGACCCCAGAAACATCGCGTGGGGTAGTAGTGATGTTGCGACCTGTTCTGTCTATCGGTACCTACGCTATTTATACCTCACATATCGCCTGCCAACCTCAATGCAGACTGCATGTATCACCTGTATCTGAATTCGATACCTCTATTGAACAGTACCTACATCCCAATCGTATCAACGTCGGTCCTTCAGACTCTAAGGCCACCTCCCAATAGCCATGACCCTGGGCAATGATGATGGCCTAGGTGCCACCCTAGCGCTTCCAGAGCATTCAAAGCGTGACGATGCCGAACACAAAGAGGATGTGCACCAAGCTGGGCTCCTCGCGCATGATATAGCAGACTTGACTCCTGGCTATTTCTGGAATCCACGCTACTTGGGAACCATCTTCGCCCTGTCACTGACTACAGCATCGGCATACTTTGGATTTTCCGCCCCTGCATCGGTTCTCAGCTACATCAATGAAGACATCGGTGCGTCTCTAATTCTATCCGTTTAATCAGCTCAGACGCTGACACCTGCCCCAGGCCCAACTGATTCCGAAAGTTTGTTTTCCATTGTGTGGACAATGTGTAACGCCATCAGTCTATTGGTGGTTGGTCGTGTCTCGGACAGATTTGGAAAGCGCTCTATCATGCTTGGAGCAGGAGCAGTAGCAATGGTTGGGGCTATTATGGCCAGTAGAGCCAAGAACATGAACACGTTGATCGGAGCAAATGTATGATATCCTCGAGCTGACTTCGAGGGAACTGCGCTCATTACGTCAACAGGTCCTGCTCGGTCTGGCATCCGGCGTGCACTCTGCTGTCGGCCTGTTCGCAGGAGGTAAGTTATGCGTCAAGCTGAGCCACAGAAGCAAGGTGTTGACTCTTGCTCCTCCAGAAATCTCACCACACCGATACAAATTCATGATTCAGACAGCAATTCTGATACCTATGGTCATATCGCCCGGCTTGGGTGCCTATATTGGCAGAGCATGTGTTGAGACGCACAGTTGGAGATGGATATACTACATTTTGATCGTGATACTTGGTACGTGCGAAAGTTGCTCTTCGGCTGACGTGTGACTGACTGAGGTTGATGCTGGGCAGGCGTGGGCTGGGTCATCCAAATGTTTGTATATTTCCCCCCAACGTTTGAACAGCTACATGGAAAGCAGCGCTCTGTACTTCGAGAATTTCAACGGATTGACCAAGTGGGCTTGCTGCTGCTCGTCGCTGGACTTACGCTGTTTTTGCTGGGAATCTCATGGGGAGGTAACCCAAAGCCATGGCATTCTGGTCTCATTTTGGGTCTGCTGATCTCTGGAGGTGTCACACTCGTGGCCTTTGTCCTCTGGGAGGCATTCTACCCAACTCCAAACCCCATTGTGGATCTGCGGCTGTTCAAGCATCGAGGTTTCGTTTGCCTGACGGTAATATCTGCCTGTTCCGGATCGATGTACGTTGGACTCAGTATTATCTGGCCTCAATGTAAGTCAATGCTAGGAGCTGTTCACTGACTCAAAGCTGACTTCGGTAGACGTCTTCAGGGTATTTAGCACTGCCAGCACCTCCTGGCAAACTGAAGCCTGGATGAGCGTAAGCACTTTTCCAAAAGTGCAACTGGTGCGCCCCGTAACTGACACATTAGACAGTCTACAGTCGGCTGGGGAATCTGGGGAGGTTTGATGATCATGTGTCCGCTGGTCAACGTGATTGGCGATCTTCGACTTCAGATCCTCGGCTGCGTGGTATTCAGCACCGTCTTCCTTATCGCATTGTCACAGGTTGGCATCGTCGACCAGTCTAAGGCTATTGCCTTTTCATTTCTTACTGGCCTGCCCGTCGGCTTCATCGAGCTGGGACCATGCGTCATCTGTCAGCTTGGCGCCCCTGATCAGGAGATTGGCATGATTTTTGGTACGTTAACTCATCCAAACCCCCCATCCCGAATGTATGCTGACGCCTATGATTGATATAGGTACCATCTCGTGTATCCGGTCGGTAGCTGGCTCCATCTTTACTGCGATCTATCTTGCCGTCCTCAACTCCAAGGCCAAGTCCAAAATCGCCAGCATAGTCTCTCAGGCGGCAATCGAGGCCGGGTTACCGCAATCTTCGCTCATGGATCTCTTTGAGGCTTTAAAAATTGGCTCTGAAGCGGCATTTGCTAAAGTTCCTGGGATTACTGCACAGATTGAAGCAGCGGTTATCCAGGCGCAGCGGGTCGCCTACTCTGAAGCTTTCCGCTATGTCTACTATTCGGCCATGCCATTACTTGGCTGTGCTATCATTGCATCGATATTTCTCCCAGACTACAACCGCTACATGGACGGCCATATGCCCAAGCCTATCAACATGCCTAATGCAAAAGTTGTATCCGGATCAGAGAACGAGTCGCCAGGTCACCTTGACGATACAAAGTCCACCGATCATGTCGAAGTCGAAAAGGGCTCACAGCACCGGAGCGGTTGAACCTTTCCAGGTTTATCTATGAGTTTCTGGGTTACCTTTGTTTTGTTTTTTGTTTTTTTTGTTTTTTTTTGGGGGGGGAGGAAG